>NW_027666183.1:118377-144377 GCF_963924005.1 Protomyctophum bolini
TGAAACGAAGACGTTACCAAACCAACCTTTTATATTGGAACAAGGCTATTGGCTTTTATTTGTGAGTGGCTGTATAGCCCCAGAGGGCAAAGTAAATAAAACAAGCTGGAATGGAAGAATGGTGTATTATCATTCACTTTCCTGTACAGTCAGAGCTCCTTTCAGAGGACAAGGGGAACACATAAAAAGCTTTCCAGATCAGCGGTGGACGGCACATTACATGTACACTTGAGTAGCCCGCTGCACATTTGCAGCGGTGTTATGTAACAACATTAAGTGTCATTGTGAGCTTGGAGAGACACGGACCCTCGCAGTATAACAGGAGAGAGCCCTGGTTGGACTCCACACAATAATGCTACGAATGGCAGTAGCCAGTAGGTGTCACATGGACGGACCACATCAGACATGTGGACCTCTATGGGGACTGAGCACGTGTCGTGTCGCTTCACAGACAAAAAAGTCAGAGAGCGAAGGATGAGGCTGGCAGGGCACTGCATAAAGTAAATTGACTCTATGGGAACCAACTATAAGGGCAAAGCCAGGATGGGGAAAGAATGGATTTTGAAAATAGCAGATCTACAAGCTCACAATGCATCGCATCGCGGCACATTGTGAGCTTGTAGATCGGCTATTTTCTGATTACCGAAATTAATTATATATAGGGCTGAAGGGGTTAGTGTATGTTTTGTAGTAGTGATCCAAATCTACAAAGTAACTACTAACTAAAGTTTTCGAATTGTTCTTGTGGAGTAAAAGTAAAATGTTTGCCTCTGAGATGTAGTGGAGTATAGAAGTAAAAGTATTGGGAATTGTAAACCTTGTACTTAAAGGGATAGTTCACCATTTTTTAACTTTAACTAAGTTGTATGAAATACTTGCCATTAATATAGTGGTTGCAACTGTATTAATTGATTGCCCTTGTCCCGCGTGGTGGGAGTTCTGCTCTGGTTTTGGTGAATATTAAGTGGTGATGGTCATTTTGTGGGGGGAAATGGGGTCACTTATTGAACGTCAATTAATCCACAAAACTAACGTCATTTGAATTGTTTACCTCTTTCTAAGATATTAGCGCAACTTTCGTTCATCTTTGACCCCTCTATCACATGGAACTATTTTTGGGGGCGTAGTGATATGGACACAAAAAACATGGTAAAAAAATGTATGTGCTAATGTTAACTATCCCTTTAAGTACAGTAATTAAATAAATGTACTTAGTTACTTGCGGATCTGCTACTTTTCATTGTTGCTTCACATTGTAGTGTGACCAAATTGGCCATTATTATTATATATTTTTTAAATACGGAGATAAGAGGTTTCCTGCCGACAGCAAACGAAAGGTAACCAGCGGTATACGCAAGGCTACAACCTCGCGCCAAACGGTACAGTAAGTGTAAGCAGTGGTATACGCGAGGCTAAACGGTACAGTACATGCTAAATTAACCTTCCACAATTTAGGACTCTCTAAAACCCAAAAGTACTGTATACTGCGTGCTCCGTTTTTATCCTCCTCATATTAAAATCATCAGCTTTAATGCGGCCATAAAGTACATGAGGCTCGTATCTTTTTTCTTTTTTTATGAGACACATACCATCGTGATTAACAGTAATTGGAATCCCGACATCGTGGCTGTGGGGGGAAGCCAGCGACCGTTCCCAGTTACCCAGCGTTCGCTGGGAACTCGTCCAACGATGTTGAAATAAATAAGCGTTACGCATTTGTTGTGTTATGACTGGTCGGTTGTATCAAAGATTTACTGCGTATAGCAAGCTGTTAAAAAAGCCTGGAAACAACATGGAAAAGGTACAGGTGGTGAACAAGTATTTATTGTTTTGCTTGCTGTGGTACTAGAGAGACAAATGGCTGTGGCGTGATACAATATAATACATTTTAGTGTATCATAAACACATTTAACCCATTCTGAACGGGAACCCGTTTTGGTGTTGGCATCATGTTATGCTTTAGCTATTGAAAAATAGCAGATCTACAAGCTCATAGCGCGCCACCGAGTGGCGCGCTACGAGCTTGTAGGTCTGCTATTTTTGAAAAATCGAAGAACGACTGACATTTTTAGAATCTGATCTCAGGTCAGAATGGGTTAATCAGACCAGTGTGTGTCCAGTGGAAACCTCGTATGAATCTGATCTCAGGTCAGAATGGGTTAATGCGTTTTGAATGATAACAAAGGGTCCGGAACAACAACTACTGCTGCGTTCACACTAGGCAGATGCAAAGATCCAAAGATCACAGGGTGTTTGTCGCTTTGTATTATCTGTTGCTCACACAATCGTTGACCTCATCAAGTTGATAACGGCTCCTGTTTTGACAGCGACAACACGCAATATTACTAACCCTATAACACTAAATCTAACTCTAACCCTAACCTGCCACGTAAGTCACTTGACAACACGTGTCTTCGCTGTCAAGACAGTAGCCGTGATCAACCGCACATAATGCAGCCTACTGAGATCTGGTAGATCAGGTGGCAGTGGACAATTTACACTTTATGCATTTTGCAGACGCTCTTAATCCAGAGCGATTTACTGTACATTAAGCAAGAACAAAAAGCATGGCAATACATCACATACATAAAAAGCATTTATCATGAAACATGCGTAAACTAAGAATGTAACCGTGGAATATCTATATAATGAAACTATACATATAAACTATACTATACTATACTATACTATACTATGTGCTATGACTACATAAAATGCAATTCTAGTGCTGTCTATGTAACATGCTATAAGTCTGTATAAAATGCTATTTAAGTCTACATAAAGTGGTTATCTAAGGGGCAAGTGCTATGGGCCATGATGGAGTCTGAAAAAGTGGGTTTTCAGATTACGGCGGAATATTGGGAGTGAGGCTGCATTTCTGATTGTAATGGAAATTGCATTCCATAGTTTTGGAGCCAGAAGGGAGAAGAGTTTGGGACATGTGGAGCGTTGTCCCTGTGTTTTTAGTGTATGTACTTCCAGCTTCCCTGCGTTCTATCATACTTGCAAGATATGGGGGAGTTGTCAACGGCATATAGTGATATATTGTGAGCAGATCGGTCCGGTCGGTGAGGTAGGAGGAGAACCACTTTAGTGCCGTCCCACCGATGCCCAGATAAGCTAGACTCAGTGTCTAGGAGCAGCTGGTGGTTCACTGTGTCAAATACTGCTGATAGGTCTCTAGAAGAATCAGGACTGCAGAGTGGCAAGCAGCTTGGGCAGCATGTAGTGCTTCTGTAGTGCAGTTTCTGTGGAGAGGGCCTTTATGAATCCTGACTGGTTGGGATCCAGCAGGTTGTTCTGTGAGAGATGCAGAGAGAGAGAGAGTTGGTTGGAGACTTTTAAAAAGAAAGCAAAGGAGTGATGCCGGTCTGTAGTTCTTGACATCTGAGGGATCAAGGGTTGGTTTCTTGAAGACAGACACCATGCAGAGGTTTCTATGGTGATGATGGACGACTAACTCTGCCATTATCTGCCAGCTCTCACAGAGCCGCACGGTGTGTGTTCACAGTTCACACACCGCTCTCCTCTAAGATCAATAGCCCTAAATAACCCCGCACACACTCCACTTTACACTGGAAAAACTAAAGTATTGAATGTTCAGGTTGGTGATGTCAGAATAATGTGTTCGCAGATAACCCTACAATCCTTTCATGCCCTCATATGCCCCAGAACCAGCCAGTAATGGTCTCCTAATCCTATACACTGCGGCTAATATACAGCTGGTCTGCTTTGAGTGCTTTCATACTGCTGCAAAGCAATGCTATCGGATTCCATGCCAGGGCTGTGTGGTCAATGGGAATTCACTGCCCAGAGTGACCTTCTGCTCACTTAGTTAATACGCACCATGTGTTTGAGGCATGGCATTAATATTCTAGGGTTCTAGGGTCTGAGAGGCTGAATCTCATCAAATGGTGGTCCACGTGGCTCAAATGCTGAATAAATAATAGACTATTGACCAATCCGAATCAGTCATTCAACCAAACTCTGGAATAATAATGATGCAACATATTTAGATAGCACTTTACAAAATTCTAGTTATTCAGTGCGTGCGTGCGTGCGTGCACGGTTGCAGTGCTAGAAAATCACTGTGTTCATCTTACCCTTACTGTACTTATTTTTAGAACCATATCTATGCCCTGCACGCACCAGCGCACGCACCAGCGCACGCACGCACGCACGCACACACACACACACACACACACACACACACACACACACACACACACACACACACACACACACACACACACACACAGCAACTGGGCAATTTACCAGAAGTTTTGACACCTCCACTTTCTGTGTACAAATCAATAGAAGAGAGCTATGCAGTGAAACTGGTCCTACAACACACAACGAGCAGAATGCTGAGCAGTCTCACTCTGTCTCTCTCTCTCTCTCTCTCTCTCTCTCTCTCTCTCTCTGTCTGTCTGTCTCTCTCTCTCTGTCTCTCTCTCTGTTTGTCTCTCGCTCGCTGTCTGTCTGTCTGTCTGTCTGTCTGTCTGTGTCTGTCTGTGTGTGACAGAGATCTCCACAGACCTAATGACAGTTGGTAGTTCAAGGTGATGTTTACTCCGTTACAATTATTTGACAACTTTAGTTTCCTTGTAGATTATTTACTTTGTTTGAGTATTATTACAGAACATACAGTAACCACTTCATCATCAGTAGAGTATTTCTACATTGCATCATTGATACGTTTACTTAATTAAAACATGTGAGTACATTATTTATCGGTACAGCTTTATCAAGTTAAGACAACGATACTTTTGTTATCAACATCAGTTCAAACGTGAGGTAAATTGTATATTTCTACTGGGCCTACACGTTAATCCTATAGTAGCATCTCTTCACTGTTTTCACGTAATTTTATTGGAACGTATCAATGAATATCTTTCCTTTCATCATCATATTGCGTCATTAAACTTAATTAAAGCCGTAGTCAGAGCAGCCTATATGCTAATAAATCTGTTTCTAGTTTCCAATACCCTCCAATTGTGTGATTGTATTAGCCCGCGATAATCTCACGAATATTTCAAGGTATTGTACGGATAGTTTGGGCTTATCTGTTATTTTTTCCCAGACATGCCGTGTTGCTTCTGCTGCTTGCCTGAAGACCTGGGACAGATGACTTAAAGGGATATTCTTTTTTTTCCTTCCTCCAAGCACTCGCGTTATCATTCATTTGAAACATCTGAAAACATTATCTAAATAAAACTGTTACATTGACTTGCTGCTCATCGATCATGCTATATTGTAGGCATATTAAGAATTCACAATGACAAAGTAGATCCCATCTATAATGGTTCATTTGAACTAAAAAAATCAGTTAGTTTACCCTGAAATGCCATCCGTTTGCATTTTTTCTGGGCCCAGGCCCAGTCAAGACGAGCTCCCCCTACTGGCCTTTCATATGAACTGTTATTTCTGCACTGGCGTCACAGAATGTCTCTGTAGCTGCCCCCTCGCCCTCCTGTCCTCTCCTCTTATGTAATATGTGAGTAATAATGGACCTTTGTCGTTAATAGGTTCTCAGCACAATCCCTGCTTTGTCATTTAATCCATAGCGTCCCCTGCACATTCAATGGTGTTCATGTGATTGTAAGGCAGGGCGAGGGAAGGCTTTATAATGGAAGAAATCCAATAGAGCACAGGGTTTATCTTCGGTTTGAATACCTATTATTATATTCTCCACAGTATCGGATTCATCAGGATATGATTGTATTGTGAAAGTGCATTTCATCTACTCTGGACTTTAACCCAAGCTCCGAATGACAAATGAATGGTGCTGTTCTCACCAGAAGTATACTCAATTAGCTTTACTTTTTTTTTTTAAAGTAAGTAAAAGTATCAATACCGCAATGTACAGTAGGCATGCTCTGTTTCAACTTTCAAGTAAAAGTCCAGAATAAAACATTTGCTTGTAAAAGTACAACGTTATTGCCATCAAAATATAATTAAAGTAAGTTTTCAAATGCATAAATAGTCTTTGAAAATAGCAGAGAGTTGGTTGGTAACCAAATGATCTTTAACCTTTTGAGAGTGTAAACCAACTTGACCTGTAAGGTTTCATTATAGGCTCTCAGGAGTTCAATTATTATTACTGCATTGCTCAACTTACAAGAAGTCTACACACTAATTAGAGAATGTTGAAGAATTGTTGGACAAAATCTTATCCAACCATAACAAAATATATAAAGTATTATACGAAGTTCATATGAAAAGGGTTGAAAACCACTGGTTTCTAGCATTAAAGTTAAATTAAAGAATAGTATTTGTCACATACTGTACATTGCTGTATTGTGAGATGTGTTCTCCACATTTGACCCATCTCTTGGAGCAGTGAGCAGCAGTCTGCGGCTGCACTAGTCGGGAATCATTTGTAGTTGATCTGATCCCCCAATCCAGCCCTGAGTGCCAAGCAGGGAGGCCCCATTACAGTCTTTGGTATGACCCGGCCAGCCAGGGATCGAACCCCAATCTCCCAGTTTCAGCAGACACTGTAACCACAAGGCCACTGAGCAATATTGGATCGGTATCGTAGACCAGAGAGAGAGTAGACGCTCCACATGTATTAATACGCTTCCCTCCATAGCAGTGTGTATTTAACCCATTCTGAACGGGAACCCATGTTGGTGTTAGCGTCATGTTATGCTTTAGCTATTGAAAAAATAGCAGATCTACAAGCTCATAGCGCGCCACCGAGTGGCGCGCTACGAGCTTGTATGTCTGCTATTTTAGAAAAATCGAAGAACGACTGACGTTTTTTAGAATCTGATCTCAGGTCAGAGAATGGGTTAATCAGACCAGTGTGTGTGTCCAGTGGAAACTTCGTATGAATCTGATCTCAGGTCAGAATGGCTTAATGGCGTGTGGATACAGAACGCGGTGGATTTAGGAGATTTATAGCGAGGCAGCGTCGGAGCTGCTGTCCACGGGGAGCCGAGCTGTAGTCTGTCTGAGTGGAGGAGTATTGTCAGCTATCAGTAGACAAACACTGCCTCATCCTCTCCTCTCCTCTCCTCTCCTCTCCTCTCCTCTCCTCTCCTCTCCTCTCCTCTCCTCTCCTCTCCTCTCCTCTCCCACTCATAATGCACATGGAGATGAGGCATGGGGCTGGAGAGGCTGTGAAAGGAAAGGAGGGTGGAGGAAGTACCCCCCTTCCTCTCCTCTCTCCATCTCCCCATTATAGCACACCGATGCAATTAATTTCACAAGTGGGACGTAGGTAGGCCGAGGTATGGCACTCAAATCGATGCATGCGCCAGTATTATTCACCGCTGTTAAAGTTGGCTGTCTTAATATGCTGTTTAGACAGATAGACGGATTCCCGTGGGAGGGGGGGTGGAGTGGATTCAGTTGTCATAGCAGCGCCACAGGAGCCGGGGATTAGAGGACAGAAACAGGTAAGGGTACAGAGATAACGGCTACGGTTCAGGAATAATAATAATGTCAAATAAGAATAGCAAGTAGTAAACAAGTAATGTTTGGTATTTTTTCTGTTTTGTATACGTCTATGGAGTTACTCTAACCTCGTAACATTACTCTAATAGACCCCCAGGTGTGGTTAGAAAGAATATTCAAATATGTCTTCCCTGTGTATTTTAGGGTTTATTCCAGAAAGCTTAAAGCCTTTTTGAGTCAAAAGGCCCAATCGAAATACACCACTTTAGTCAGCGACATCATAATCCTAAACCCTCCTCCATTATCATACAACCATAGATATAAAAGTGCACTTCGTTGGAGGAGGGGCGGAACAATTTACACTGGGGGAGGAAGTACGTCGGAATAGTGGAAGGCACGCTATAGAGCACCGAAGTCTGACGTCACTTTCAGTAGAGGGCGTCAGTCCCCAGGTTCATGTATTTGTTTAGTTGCATTGAAATCCCCATTGAGGCGATTTTAGATCGCCTCATATAACAACTGTGTTTGAAAAATAAACATGTCGCCCCGGCCGCTTCACTCATTATGGATATGAAGAATCAACTGACTGAGAGAAAACGCTAATGTTACTGCTGCTGAATTAGTTAGATTTTCGCTAGAAGCAAAAACTTGTATCATATATGAGTGACTGACTGTTGCAAACGATACAGAGACACCTCCCTAACAATAACGCCGAGACAGCTTGTTTATTTTTGGACCACAACGCTTATAGTAGACGGTATTAAGATCACCCCATGTTATTCTCCATAGAGAAATTACTTCCGCGAATCAGGGGAATCGTCGGGATGAGCGAGTTACGTCAGGACTTCGGTGCTCTATACGTCGCGCTGCCTTGACTGTCCAAATCGCAGCGCATCTTTTCCTGGGGTTTATCAGACCCGAACACACGCTCTGTGACGCACGCTTATTCCGCTATGCTTTGCAAGGAATCTCGGGGACAATGTTGCCCTCCCTTGAGAGCCGGAAGGGCTCTACTTTTATATGTATATGCATAACAACAGCTGTGTGCATGGCTTTTGATCAGGTGGGTGAAACCCTGCAGGTATAATTAATGACCTGGTGGGTGTAGCCACATAAAAATAGAAATAAAACCCTCCTAGTACCTAGTGCCTACTCATTGCTATATGTCTCCCCCCAGGTCTTTAATGAACAAACAGGTGGGTTACAGAATGTCAGCCAATCAGGAGAGAGTACCATTTTATCAGCTTCATTAAAAAGTATACTTTCCACTTTTGTTACTGCAAGTACATTTTGATACCAGATTACCAGTACGTTTATACTATTTACTCCAGTAACGTTTGACTTGTAACAGAGTATTTTTTTCATTTTGCAGTATTGATACTTTACTAGTACAAAATTTGAGTAGGCTAAATCTTTTCCCCACCACTGGCGATACCCTCCGCATAACTATAACGTGCCGGTTCACAGCCATTACTCTATAGCTGTGATATTGATTTGCAGTGACGCCCTCATCTCTGCGGGTCACCTCTTCCTCCATATTCCCTCAGATAATTAACTCTTGGTATACTTCACCTTATTGATTGTTTATCTTCAGTGGGCCACGCATCCTCCAGAACACAGCTGGGGATGAACCGGCGCCATGAAGGGGCCTCGGAGAGCTCATACGGTAGCTGCACTAAGACAATTACATTGCCTCGATCACATGCAGTTGGCCCGGCCCGCTGACAACTAAGATAACCCAGCAAACCCTGAGGCTGTTTCTGATGAAGGCTGTTCACGGCTGAAACGTCACGTGTGTCTAAACTAATGGTGTTTTAAATGAAACAAAACACCACTGGAGCAGAGCCATGTGTGCGGACGTCTTTCTTCTTTCATGTATCTACCTTTAGTCCAGCACCAGCCAGGAACTGGATGTGCGCAATTATAGCCACCTGCTTTTTAAACTGATGATTCTGAAAAAGGTCAAGGACCCCCAAAAGTATATAGGCCTATGTATTTGGCTGCATAATATCCCTGTCTAAAAAATAAAAGCAAATATTTATTTGTATTGTTTTTTCATGACAGACAAAAAACAAGACATGTAACACAATAGCACAGAGGCAAAGATTTGAGTTTAAATGTCGTTTTTTTTATATTTACTATTATAGCGTGTACATCTGCTATATTCTTGAATTTTCTAACCAATGTGCTATATATCATTTAACCCATTCTGAACGGGAACCCATTTTGGTGTTACCATCATGTTATGCTTTAAGCTATTGAAAAATAGCAGATCTACAAGCTCGTAGCGCGCCACCGAGTGGCGCGCTACGAGCTTGTAGGTCTGCTATTTTTGAAAAATCGAAGAGCGACTGACATTTTTTAGAATCTGATCTCAGGTCAGAATGGGTTCATCAGACCAGTGTGTGTCCAGTGGAAAACCTCGTATGAATCTGATCTCAGGTCAGAATGGGTTATATACTATAGCCTAAAATGTAAAATGACACGGATGCTTTCCCAGTGTTGATGGGATAATGAAAGCTCGGGTCCAAGGCACTGTCCAATGCCAGCGGTGTACAGTCGATGTGGAACATAACCCATTCTGACCTGAGATCAGATTCATACGAGGTTTCCACTGGACACACACTGGTCTGATTAACCCATTCTGACCTGAGATCAGATTCTAAAAATGTCAAGTCGTTCTTCGATTTTTCAAAAATAGCAGACCTACAAGCTCGTAGCGCGCCACTCGGTGGCGCGCTATGAGCTTGTAGATCTGCTATTTTTCAATAGCTAAAGCATAACATGATGCTAACACCAAAACGGGTTCCCGTTCAGAATGGGATAATTACTTCTGTGTGTCACTCGGCATCCGCCAATAATGCGCCTGTGGCCTCTCGGCGGTGTTCAGCCCTGTCGACTCGGTGCTCTGGAGGTCACAGCGAGAGGTTAGACTCTCGTCGTCCTCTGCCTGGAGAGGCTGTCGATACTTCAGGCCTCCAGTGATGTCTCATCACGGAGAGGTTGAAGAGAGCACTTGACGTCGACAATCACAACGCCTTTTTTCTCTTCCTTGACTGAGCAACCGGACAATCGGATCTGTTCCACAAACAGTCGAGAATGATTCTAAGACTAATTCATTCATCCATCCATTATTTAATCAATTATTTAATTCACTCATTCATATAAAAAAGAAATTAACACAACATTTGTAACCCTTTTTTTCACCCACTGTCAATCTTCAAATGTAATCCAGGCGCTACAGTTCCCTCTGCCAACCTGGGGGGAGCAACGGACATGCTTCTTTCAATGCATGAGGAGCTATAGTCCAGGCTGCTTATTTTCACCAGACAGGGGGGAGTTTTCCTGGTTGGACGTCGTAGGGTGACCAGATGTCCCCCTTTGCGTGGGACAGTCCCTCATTTCCAAGATGTTTCAGGTGTCCCACAAATTGAGACCCTGTCCCACATTGTGACTGGCAGGCATCAGTGTTCAAATGCCATAATAGTTAGTCCCCTAATTGTTGGCTTTCTGTTGTAAAGCTCTCTCATTGTCTCTTTCCTGCAAGATGTTTTTAAGCAGGTCTGGAAAAAGATTATCTGGTAACAGACGGACGGACGGACGCATACACACAGTGACACACGGACAGACTCACACACGGACGGAGTGCAAAACATACTCTCTCCCCATGCCTTCGGCCTGGTGGAGACAAATATGCCTATGGTTGAATATGACATCAAGGCATTTCATAGAAACGTAAGTAGTATACGTATACGTTATTGCAAGAAGATCAATCTCAATTTGAAGAAAGTTGGAGTAGGATTATGCCATTTCTTTCTTGTTGCCACTTTTGATACGTGCATTCTAAATCTGCATATTTTTGTATGTACTTATTGTCCTGTAATTACAGTGATGGTACAGAGCGTCGCAGTCCCCTGCCCCCTTTCATGACGATGACAGGCCCAGGAAATAATTCCCCATGGCATTTTTCCCATAGACATTTCAAAAAGTATTTATTTAAAGACCTTTAAAGAAAGAAGAGAGTCGGATGATTTTGTCTCGAGAACCCGAAACAACTTAGACATGTTGTCAACATCGATGTGACATTTGGCCTGTTTAAAACACACGCTGATTTGAGACACATTATTCAAAGCATTTTTCGGGGCTTTTGTCACTGAGCTTAATCTGTTTTTTACCTCGTCTCATCACATTCAGCCCTTTAAGCGTATATACTTTCTTTGATCTAGAAAGTTTGCTGTGTGTTTCAGTAAATTGCCCTGAAAAGGCTGCCTCCCGCTGTGCGGGAGACAGCCTTTTCCATTATGTCCCTGCCGTGAGTACAGTACCTGCTGCCATGTCGTTATGGCTGTCGGGTTGGGAAACCTTGTATGTCCAAGACTGTCTGCCCGTCTTTTTTCAAATCCAACCGTTGGCTGCCATGGACAGAGATCTCTATGTCTTTGTCTTTTGGTTCTAATAATAGCCTCTTTTAAATAATACCGGAGCGTTCCACTTCGCTAGGTCGGTGTACTTGAATGTGGCAAGACGGCCGTGGCATAGATTTGTAATAATGGCCCCAATCTTCAGCTGCGTTTTTCTCTGAATTGCAGGCTCAGATTGAGGTGATTGTTAGCAGCTCAATGGAAAAGTCTGGGCTACCTACAGTACGCGGTGACTATTATTAACGCTTCTGATGAAAGTGAAAGTAATTATCCGTAATGGCTGATTACTACTTCCGGTTCACCGGAAGGTGAAACTTTGGGATTTTCAAAAAGGAAACGGCAACCGTGGTAGTCATTGAGTCAATGTATTAACATTGTGACAATGACCAATCTACAAACTCACGACTCGTGGCATCGACAGGCGCTGTGAGCTTGTAGATTGCTTTTGTGTGATGAAGCGGGCATTGTTTTACCCCAAAAAATACATTTTGGAAATGCGGAGATACGAGGTTTCCGCCAGATAGAAGTGATCGACTCCCTGGCATGGTGATCAAACACGGGGACTAGTCAATGTTGCCTTTCATGTCAAAACTCCCTCTCACAAAATGATTTAGCCCCGAAACACTGCAGGAAATTATTATCTGGCTCCTTCACTCACTTGCTCTTTTGTTTTTTGGTTGTATTCATGAACCCAAATATCAGGTAATGTTATGATTCATTTGGTTGAGAAAATGGCACCGTTCGCCCATTTCTCAAGAGAGAGAGAGAGAGAGAGAGAGAGAGAGAGAGAGTGTGAAGTGTCACCATAACAGAATAACCCATTCTGAACGGGAACCCGTTTTGGTGTTAGCATCATGTCATGCATTAGCTATTGAAAAATAGCAGATCTACAAGCTCATAGCGCGCCACCGAGTGGCGCGCTACGAGCTTGTAGGTCTGCTATTTTTGAAAAATCGAAGAACGACTGACATTTTTAGAATCTGCTCTCAGGTCAGAATGGGTTCATCAGACCAGTGTGTGTCCATAGTGGAAACCTCGTATGAATCTGATCTCAGGTCAGAATGGGATAAGAAAATTAATTCCTGTTGTTGCTCTGAGTAAAGCATCACCCACTGCCAAGCGCCAGGGTTCGCACGGGGCCATCCGTACTCAATTATAAATCCACTGTGCACTCCGCTCGGTCGGTGTATGGCATCTTATGGCCTCCATTTAACCCATTCTGACCTGAGATCAGATTCATACGAGGTTTCCACTATGGACACACACTGGTCTGATGAACCCATTCTGACCTGAGATCAGATTCTAAAAATGTCAGTCGTTCTTCGATTTTTCAAAAATAGCAGACCTACAAGCTCGTAGCGCGCCACTCGGTGGCGCGCTATGAGCTTGTAGATCTGCTATTTTTCAATAGCATAAAGCATAACATGATGCTAACACCAAAACGGGTTCCCGGTCAGAATGGATTAAGTCCTGTATTATACAGCCTCTTGTGTCTCTCCTGAAGCACGGCACTAGCACAAAAGATCTGATCTTGACTTTGCGTTATCAGTCGGTATAAGGACTTTGCGGACGCGTCGTTGGAGTGGTTCTGTTCAAGTGCACAACGAGATAACATCAATCACATCTGCATCTTTGTTGCAAAAAGGATGAGTCACAGAATCTCTTCAAAGTTTACTTTATTGGGAGGAACTGGGACACGGTACAAACTACACGGTTACACAACATTGTTACTGTAAGTGTGATGTTGTGGGCAGACAGAACAACTGCTGGATTATTGGGACGTCAGATTAACCCTATACACACCCAGAATAGATTGCATATGATTTCTCAAAAATGCATCAGTTTATTAGAATTTGTTTTTCGCCTGATGGAGGGGAAAGGAACTGGTTGGAATAACGTGTTCCTTCCACGCGCTATGTCCAACCAGGGAAACTCCCCCCTGTCAGGTGTAAAGGAGCAACTTGGACACTCAGGCATGAAGGGAGCATGAGTTAAGTCCGTTGCTCTCCCCAGGTTGGCGGAGGGTGTGTAGAGCCCAGGATCACAGTAGATGATTGGCACAGAGGTGAAAAATGGGTTACAAAATCGTGGGATAAAAAATATATTATAAAAAAAAAAAAAAAAAAATGTTTTCTCCAGAATGTCCAACAGTCAAAGGGCATTGCACTAAAGTGACCCCTTCAGGCTAACCCTTCATAACTAGGCTCGCCCAACCTGCTGAGGGAATACATCAAAATACTGTTGACTGCGGCGTGTGCCATGGCTCAGTGGTCCAGGCACCTTGGCTGGTAATCCAGTCTGGCAGTGTGCCGCGGGTTCGACTCCCGATCACCTGGTTTCCTCTGCCATCAGTGTGTAAATTGGTGAATGTGAAACACAATGTAAAGCGCTTTGGCGAAACGTGCTATATAAATGCAGTCCATTTAAACCAGCAGTCTGCCGGGCAATTTACCCAATCACTGCAGTGTATTGACTGTTCATATTTTACCCGGTGACAGGGTGGATACGAACAGTCGGTCCACAGTGGATAATGAGAAATATACTATTTATAGTGAGTGCAACACTGGCACTGCATAGAGAAGTAATGTGTGTTTTGACGTATTGCTAAAGGCCTGTCTGCTTCCTCCCTCCTCCTCCTGTCTTGACATCTTGCTGTACCTGTACCTTCACCGCCGTGAAAAGGTGCAACGCCTGTTTTGGCGCCATTGTCGAGGAATCATCACGTTGTAAAAGTTCCCAAATAGCCATCTCACCCCTGGGGGCCCGCCCGCCCGCCCGCCCGTCCGTCCGCCCGCCCCAGCGTTTGCCCATTAGCGCACTCGGATGTCCTTAAGCCATTGAGACCTGGAACGCATCTGTGTCACCTCAGCGTTTATAACTACCATTATTTTATGCTTTAGCTTTTGAAAAATAGCATCTACATTCTACAAGCTCATAGCGCGGAACCGAGTGCCGCACTATGAGCTTGTAGATCTGCTATTTTTCTGACCAACATATTTTCAGATCGGGGTGGGTGGGCAATTACATATCATTTTTGGGGGGTCATTGACATGAAATAGTTTGAGCATTTTTAGAAAACTGTCATGATTTAGAAGACAATTTTGTAGAATCTGGTCTCAGGTCTCCATGGGCTAATAACGGCGCGCAGCGCCATCCATCTGTCTATCTGTGGGATCGTAAACAACCCCCGCTGCCGCTGTCCTGTCCGTCTCACAGTGACAAGATAAATACCGTCTTCTCCTCCTCCGCGTGCAGCCTCATCTGGCCTCGTCCAGAACAGCACAGCCAGCCCCTCAGGGGAGCAAACACTGGCAAACACTTCCCCGCTAGTCTGCTCCCTCCGGCTCTGCTGATAAGAATATAAACCCTAATATGAAGTCCTCCAGTCGCACTTCAACATGGAGAGAGAGGCACACAATGGACATAACTCTCCTCCTCTACCCCCGGATTTGAACCCGGTTTCCTGCAGTGCTGAGTGCTGAGCTTGTTGCGTCAGCTCATCACGGGCTGGCCAGCACTCCACCTTCATATAATAGGTCCTCACTAATAATCATGACAAAATGGCGCAATTCTTTTCTACTCTGTCTGCGTCTCATAGGAGGGCTGTGGGCAGTTCAGAAACCGTCTTCCAGTGACGACATCGATGGGGAATACAAGCTAATAAAAACTGCAGGCTTTCTAGTCCTGTCGCTGGAAGACAGTTTCTAAACTGCCCACAGCCCTCCTATGAGACACAGACTGAGTAGGAAAAAAATCGTGCCATATTCTATCATGATTATTAGTGAGGACCTATTATATGAAGATAGGTTGAAAAGTGATGAAGTGGTCCTTTAATATAAAACACATTATTCAGGCACATTTCAGCCACCTCTTTTGAATACATCTGAATTGAATAATTAAAAAGATGTGCGTAGACTTGGCTGCCACATGGCGTCATGTCTGAAAGCCAGACGTTGGAGGACTCACAACGTTGGAGAACTTCCTCCATCACAGCTACACCCTCAGGTCTGCCGATAAGAACAGAAAGCGATAATGGCCCTCACTTCAACACGATGCGGCACAATGGATGATAACTATAAAGCTCATATCAAGCCATGACAGATGTCTCTAGTCTGACTGCACGGCATGGCAGCTATTACGTTTAAAGTCATACATTTTCGTTTAAACGTAAAAGTTATCATCTTTCACTGGTATATTTTTCACAAAATCACTTTACAAGTTCTCTAAACAATATTGAACATCATTTGTTTTCCAGGCACTGGAAATCTACTCTAAATGTAATGTACAAAACTTTTGGCTATACTTTTGCAGATCTACTTGGCTTGTTCATCTTTTTTTTTCTTCTTTTTTTATCATAAAACCTACTTATCTTCTGGGGGTCCCTGTCACAAAACATTTCCAGACAGTACGCCACGGACGGAAAAAGTTTGAGGATCTTTTATAGTCACATTTTTCAGTGATTAATATCTTGTTCAGTGGGTCCGAAACGAAGGCTATACCCCTGAAACTATGCTCCCTGCTGAGTAGAGTACCCCCAGCACCACAGGGCGTAAGAATATAAAAAATATCTGTTTGTTTTGAATTAATCATTCTTAAATTCAGCATTCTGTCGAGCAAATAACTGCCATCGCAAGGTTACACCGTGCAAAACAAACAAGAGCTCATTACTAGCACATTTTGTGCGGGAACCCCTTTTGGTGTTAGCATCATGTCATGCTTTAGCTATTGAAAAATAGCAGATCTACAAGCTCATACGAGCTTGTAGGTCTGCTATTTTTGAAAAATCAAAGAACGACTGACATAGAAACATAGCTTTTCCAGAAAACTGTCATTTTCAAACAGACATTTTTTTAATCTGATCTCAGGTCAGAATGGGCTAGCTGATTGAAGGTCTGTGGCTTTTGCATGGCAGCACACACTGCACTCCAGATGCCTTCGCACCTGCAGTGCACTCACACTCTCACCAAACCAATTGCCATGTCCGACCGTTCGCTAATAATTCAAGACTCCGAGGGGTTCCTTTGTCACTCAGTCATGCGAGTACAAACGGCTAAATGTTGACGGGGCATACTCCGCGCACACTGCTGACAACATGCTATTACAATAGCTTCGCTGGCCTACTCTCTTTTTTATTAAAAAGTTCCCTTGTATTGTTATTAAAAAGGTCAAATAGTGAAAATAGCTGATCTTGTATCATGTAAGCAGGTCAGTTGGTTTTCAACCAGTGGTCTGGGGGACCGACTGTGGTCCTTGAGGGGGTTCCAGGTGGTCCCCTGCCTGCAGCTACACGATGGAGAGTTGGTAACCAAATTGACCTTATAGAGATCTTTAACTCTTGAGAGTGTAAAATGAAACCAACTGGACTCGTACAGGTTTCATTGTATGCTCTCAGGTGCTAAACATCTGCATTACTTAACCCATTCTGACCGGGCACCCATTTTGGTGTTGGCATCATGTTATGCTTTAGCTATTGAAAAATATCAGATCTACAAGCTCATATCGCGCCACCGAGTGGCGCGATACGAGCTTGTAGGTCTGCTATTTTTGAAAAATTCGAAGAACGACTGACATTTTTAGAATCTGATCTCAGGTCAGAATGGGTTAATCAGACCAGTGTGTGTCCTGTGGAAACCTCGTATGAATCTGATCTCAGGTCAGAATGGGTTAATTTACCAAGAGGTCTACACAATTCGAGAATGTATAGGAAGAATTGTTATTTTGATCAATGTGTGCCTGTCATCTCTCCTAATGGTACCGACATCAATACGGCATGGAACTGTGGACAAAATGTTATCCAACGACGACTAAATATTCCACGTTCTGGGTTCTGTGAGAATAAATAATGGAACCCCCCGCGGTCACGCGCACGTTTGTCAATTTAGATAAATGGGAGACGGGGACGCTCGGCAGCACCTGTTCCAAATGTCCCCCGAGCGGCAATTAACTGCACTTTAATGTGACAAATATGGGTGGGATGTGGGGGGGGGGGGGGGGGGGGAGGGGAGGGGGTTCTGGTTTGCGAGCAGCAGATGTGAAGGTGATGTTAGGACATCCATCATCAGTGTGTGTGTGGAGCCAGGGTCAGATTTCAGATGGCCACTAGGGTGGAATGCAGGCAGACGTGGAATGAAGTAGACCAGACTTGAGATCAGATTTAAAAAAAAATGTCTGTTTGAAAATGACAGTTTTCTGAAAAAGCTATGTTTCTATGTCAGTCGTTTTTCTAAAATAGCAGACCTACAAGGCACAAGCTTGTATGAGCTTTTAGATCTGCTATTTTTCAATAGCTAAAGCATAACATAATGCCAACACCAAAAGGGGTTCCCACCACAAAATGGGTTAACAGATTATAGGCAAAGCAAAGTTACAAATGAGATAGTCTCGGGTATATGGGTAAAAAAACAACAACCGCTCTTGGTTTTTACCAAGCCTTTTATTCCCCGTTTGTCACGTCATCCATTCTGTATACCCGTGGGTCCCCTTATCTGGGTTGAAATTGTCACAGCACGTCCAACTGGATCCACGTTTAACTGGATTCCTGATATTTCTCAGAAGCTGTTTTGGCACTGTGTTTGGCTTGCTGTTTAGTTGAATCTATTGTAATCTCTTACGGTGCTGTTACTGCTGTTTGTCCTGGACATTTGGTCCTGTGAGACTATTACAGTACCTTTGCCACATTGAGTTATTGTCCTGGTCGCCTCGTCTGGCTTGTAGATCTGCTACTTTTGCTTTTATTTTATTTTATTTCAATCCTGCAGTACACACACACGCACACACACACTCACACGCACACAAAAACACACACACACACACACACACACACACACACACACACACACACACACACACACACACACACTTCCCTATATTATTTTTTAAAACATTGATCCCTGGGTGTAGCTCTGGTAGACAGCGTGGAAGCTAATCATGCAGACATGAGAGTGGTGTTGGCTGTTAGGATGAGTCCTGGCATGGGTGCTGTGTCGGGCGCGGTGTTGCGGTCGGTGTCGCTACAGGACGACGTCGTGTGAATGTGCGCGCTGCCAGGATTGGGGTGTAGGGGGAGGGGGGAGTCATGGGGTGAAGGGGTACGTTTTTAGATTGTATCTATGTACTGTACATTACGTATATACAGTATGTATACAACATTGGTTGGCTGTTCAATTATTATTTTATTTTTTTTCGCAAACCTTTATATAATATATATATACTTTTTAAACAGAACATTTTTGTGTAGGGGCTGCTATTGTGCCATTTCGGTCCACTCATGTTTAAGACTAAAATTCTAAAAATTCCCAACTTTTCCCAGCTCTTTTTTTGATTATTTGAATGTCTGTTTTAATGTCTTGCGTTTCAACACGGCTTTGAACTGGTCCAGTGCACATGCAGGCCCTTAATAACCTCGCTATCAATTCACGGCACCCGTCTCTGTCTGCTGCCAACTGAATTAACTTTCTCGCGTTCAGTTTGCAGTGCACGTACGGTTCTGTAGCAAGCTATCCACAATACATACAGTATATGTATGTATAAAAATAATTAGAAGCTGACATGTTCCTGTTGATACAGTACAAGCATTTTCTCTTGACAATCACATTGCTTTTCTTGGAGAATAGGAGGGTTTCACTACCTCGCCCCAGCCTGGTTCTGACCCTACCCAAAACACTAACCTAATCCTAACCTGTTGATTCCGTCGACTAAAACTAAATGTTAGGAAGGGACTACTGGACAAGAGATCCAGTATAAGTCCTTTTACACTTGGTTGCATGCTGCAAATAGCAGATCTACAAGCTCACACCGCGTTGTGAGCTTGTAGATCGGCTATTTTCAGCAAGTATAAAGACAGTCATTACGATGGCATCAAGGCCCGACAAAATACATTTTAGTCGACTAAATCAACATAAATCCTATGATATTTAGTCGACTAAAACTAGACTAACACTAAGACATTTCAGGTGACTAAAATGTGACTGAAACTAAATGAAAACTATTCAAGAAACTATGACTAAATATGACAAATGACAAAATTTGCTGCCAAAAACAACACTGATGGGTACAGGTTGTGCATATGTTTGGTCCGATGTTTGGTCCGACACCCTAACCCAACACTAACCTACTCCTAACCTCACAAGGGAGACGGGTGAGTCTGAATTGGCCACGCATGTGTCTTAACCGGTAACACATGCCGGGAGCCACAGGTTTGTCTTGACCGGCTATGTGTAACGCCCGGGATTCGAACCCAGAACTTCCGCGGGGGAGTTTGACTCCCGGGCGTTACACACACACCTGTCTGACTGTTAGTACATCGGACCAATGTATGCGCCCCATGGCACCGGGTCGTACACCAAACCTCTTTACCCAAAATAAGCTCACAACACCTCGCAGCACGCAAGTTGTTGTGAGCTTGTAGTTGAGCTATTTTGACTAATCCTATCGCACAAAGATTTGGCACCCCGCCTGTAGCAACTCCGAGAACCTCCAAGGGGTCCCGGAACCCCTGTTGAAGAGTTATTGTCAATGAGTGTGAAATAGTATTGCACTAGAGCAGTGGTTCTATAACTCCTGTAAATAACTTTTTCATGAATGACATGACATTACTTTATAGCACCTAACGGCTCGTAAATATGTAAATCTTTCCCCCCTAAGATATACTGTATGGCATGAGAAGAACTTGAGATAATCAAAACTAATTCTATCATAGGACAGATTCAAATTCATTGTTGTACTTGGCGTTTAACTATACTTAAACCCCAGCATCCCTTTTCGATCTACAAGCTTGTTGTGAACATGTAGATCTGCTATATTTGGTGAAGACGCGTGGTGTACTTTAGACTGAAAAAGAATGCACCAAGTAATGTGCAAGTGACATTGATTCCAAATTCCAAATATTAATCACCCATGGACTTTTGTCAAGGCACCCTAGGGTGCCACGTACAGCACCCACTGCGTAGTGTCTGCTGAACACATACATCACCACAAATCAATCTCACTGTGCAGCATTCAGTGTACAGTACTTGGGGCGGCTGTGGCTCAGGAATCAGGATGTAGAGCATGTCGTGGTCGTGGGTCGGCGGTTCGAATCCCGGCTCCTTCTGTGTACATGTCGAAGTGTCCTTGGGCAAGACACCGAACCCTGTACATTGCCTCCAATGAGTCGGTCGGTGTGAGCTTGCCACACACTGTGTGTGAATGTGGGAAGTGAGGACGCTGGCGTCGACTGTTCGCCGCTTCACCTGCCAATGTATGAATGAATGAACCCATTGTAAGTAAAGCGCTTGGGCACTTTGAAAAGTGCTATAAAAATGGCATTCATTACAGTACTGTCTGTACTGTAAAGCCAGGCAGCCGTGACTTATACCTCTGGTGTGTTACTGTTACAAGTTTGTGTTATTCGGTGCTTCCAAAAGCTGTTGAAACAAATGGTTTCAACATGTCTACATCGGTATGGTCTTATGATAACCTTGTTATGCGAAAATGACTTTGGCGGAATTCTACCTGCTCCTGAAACCGCTGCCATGTAATTTGGGGTGTGTGCGCGCGTGTGTGTGTGTGGTGTATGTGCGTGTGTGTTCTCGCCCACATGCGTGGGGGGGGGGATGAATTGTGTTTTCTCCATTTCTCCATTGTTACATCATTATTTTGTTATGCCAGTTTCACTGTTTACTCACCGCCTCCATCTCTCTCGTCTCTCTCGTCTCTTTCTTTCTTTCTTTCTTTCTTTCTTTCTTTCTTTCTTTCTTTCTTTCTTTCTTTCTTTCTTTATCTTGACCTGCTCTTCTCTTTATCTCTCTCTGTCTCGCACACGCACTCTCTCTCTCTCTCTCTCTCTCTCTCTCTCTCTCTCTCTCTCTCTCTCTCTCTCTCTCTCAGTGAGTGATGAATCTAGACAGTTAATGTCCCTCCTTTGTTCTTGTCTGGCTGCTTCATGCCCATTTTATTACTGTACGACAGTGTCCTTCAAGCACACACACACACACACACACACACACACACACACACACACACACACACTGTCACACACACACGCACGCTCGCGCGCGCACAGTGTAAAAGTGGGTTATGACCATGAGCTCGACAAACTCTTTAAGCGTGATTCATGCTTCATTGCATCACAACGCCGATGATGTGCGCCGGAAATAGCCGATGGACCAGTTCAACGGCGCCCCGTATGTGGGCCTGTAGGACTAAAAGAGACGATAAAATAATAATAAAAAATGATAAAAACTTTGTTTTCCGCTCGGATGTTGCGCTCTGAAAATAGCAGAACGATCTACAAGCTCACAACAGAACACATGTGACACGTTTTGAGTTTGTAGATCGGCAATTCTTAACATGCAACCGAGTGTAAAAGAATCAGGCATTATTTATGACACCATCACGGCACCGCCAAAATACATTTTAGTTGACTAAAATAAGACATTTAGTGGAATAAAGCTATGAAGTAAAATACTATGAGATGATGATAATGGCGCCGCTCGCTTCACACGGGTGTGATTTATTTTTTTATTTTATTTTTTGGGAGGCTTTTTAGATGGTATACAGTAATCTGACAGGAAATGGCCCCGGCTTTGGGCACAGCACAGTGCCAAGTAAAGCTCAGGTACTTTCAGGCTGAGTAACTACAACTGAAGTTTTCCAATAAATGCTATTAGAAATGTCGGCTGAAAAGTACAGCCATATTTGGCTCTGAGATCTAGTGGAGTAGAAGTGCAATTATGTAAAATTGGAAGTACTCCAGTAAAGTTACACAGTGTGCTTAACCCATTCTGAACGGGAACCCATTTTGGTGTAACAGCATCATGTTATGCTTTAGCTATTGAAAAATAGCAGATCTACAAGCTCATAGCGCGCCACCTAGTGGCGCGCTACGAGCTTGTAGGTCTGCTATTTTTGAAAAATCGAAGAACGACTGACATTTTTAGAATCTGATCTCAGGTCAGAATGGGTTAATCAGACCAGTGTGTGTCCAGTGGAAACCTCGTATGAATCTGATCTCAGGTCAGAATGGGTTAAGTACAGTACTTGAGTACCCCCGTGTGTCCTGACTTGCTCCTCGTTCATCGCAGCTGCAAATTAATCATTTCAGATTCAGCGGTTCTGACCCGAGAAGGCAGAGAGAAGTCAGGGTACATATACACAGCTGGCAAACAACTTCAAACACGGGCTTATTAAACAGTGATTAGGGTGACGATGTCGATGAGTCGCAACCAGAATGACAATATTATAGAGCGAGAAAATCCAAAACAAGTGGGAACAGTGGACTGTTTGTTATGGAGAGGACAGTGCAGTTGGCAGTGGGCTCTGAACGAGGCAGACACACAGACACTAGGCGGGCTGTCTGGCAGAACACACGGCACAGAGGGCACGGGCTGGCAGGCCCGGCTGGCAGAGACGGGAGTAACAGAGAAACACGGGCCGTCAAGCGGAAGTTCTGGCAATTAAACACCACAGGTGGGAGACTGAAAGCTATAGAACTTTGAGCCATAGTGTCAACGGCAAGTTGGCAACGTGAACACATAGTCTGGCAGCAGACTGAAGAGTAGAGCTATATGTGGGAATGTGTTTGAAAGTACATGTTTTCTTTTTGAGGGGCGCTATAGAATCTACACTATAGCTGAATATAGGAGGGCCTATATTCAGCTATAGTGTAGATTCTCCTAACACATTAAACATTAAATGCAAAGGACCATGATTTTTTTTACTTTTTCTGTTTTATATATATATGGAGTTAACATACAGTACTCTGACCCCCAGGGGCCTATATATCCTGGTTTAATATATCCTGGATCAGCGATTAATCAACCGGCTTCATGAAAGCTGGTCAATCTTGCCAGATTAATTTAGCCTGTCAACCTGCGTATGTTGAGGCTGTTTTATACATTCTACGAGAGCTTGCGATAATGTTAATGTGAATGGGCTCCTCATAATATGGGTGTAAATATTTTTTTTTATTGTAGTGGTTCGAGTGGACTCGGTGGGGGAGGATTCCCGGGAGATTGAGCACAAACAGGGAAGCAACAAGAAATGTGGAGGCGTAGACAGCAGAAACCTTACACCAACAACAGCAAACGCACGCACTCACGCACACACTAAATCAGTAGGCGAGTCCTCACACAAAATGCAGAATGTTGGTGTTATTTTTGCTTGTTCGTACTGTATGTATAGCGGAAAAACAGGTTTCACAAGCACAGGAAATGTAAGGGAAAACCCAGAAAAGCACTGGGGAAAACTGCCTTGAATTGATTTTGTACACTAAAACTATGATGACTGTTGCTTTATAAACATAATTTTTTAGCATGCCCGTGACATTTTCAGCTATATTGTGTGCGGCACGCGGCACGCATTGAACATCGAATTTTCGAATCCCTGCACGGTTTTCTAAAATGAGAACAGTGAACACTGCAGAGTTTGACTAATGGCCACTCTGCCAATATGTCCCACCATAGCAGGCAGCCCGGCTGGCTCCCAAATCACACGGCCTAAATCCAATGCTGCACCCGAAGCCTGACAAATACCAATGTCATGTTCAGAGAATGATTATTGTGGAAATTAAATAAACAAAAGCCTGACTGGCATTCTTTGTTATCATGGCCTAGTTTACAGAGAAAACCATTCATTTGCAGTGTCACATTATGTTCTCAGCACGGCGTGCAGGCATGTGTGTGTGTGTGTGTGTGTGTGTGTGTGTGTGTGTGTGTGGGTGTGTGTGTGTGGGTGTGTGTGCGTGCGTACGCGTGTGCGTGCATGTGTATTACTATAGCCTACTTGTGACGGCCAAATGTCCCCACAAGTATAATTGACAATGTGAGGATATTGTTTTCCTGGGTGGTCCTCAAGATACATTTTTAGTTTCATGGTAAACCCATTCAGGCCTGACGTCAAAAATAAAAAATAAAACGTTTTCTAAATCATATGAGCTTGTAGATCTGCTATTTTTCAATAGCTAAATTATAACAATGTTTAAAACACCAAAAGGGGTTCCCGCTTCCCGTCCAAAATGGGTTAAAATATATTAGTTTAGGGTTATAATTAGGAAGGACGGGTTAGGCTTATACATTTAGAGCAGGGGTCTTCAATGTGTTTGACCCCTTTAGCAGAGACATATTGTATATCATAATAAGCCCTATTCGTGTAACGAGTATAATAAATACTCTGTTTATTGTAGTGAAATCCCTGCTAAAATAATGTCTGTATAGTTTATCCTCCTGCGTGAGTGGTTATTTAGCGCCTCCTACTGGTAGTCTATAAAGGTGACCGGAAACGAAAATTCCCCACAGTCTGACAAGCTCTCTGCTGTGGTAAGTGTGTATTGTCCGGAGCTACTTGGAAAAGTATTATAAAGTACACTAAAAAGCTAACGTGAGAATTGTTGTATGATACACAGTCATGTAACAGCATTGGACATGCTATCCCAGTGTATTTTCGTTTTGTATTAGTTGCTCACGTTAATTGTTGCTCACGTTGGTTGTTTATTTATTTTGATACTGAATACAATGTTAACTTTCTTATAGACGTCAATATCAGCGGAGGAGCTAAACCACATGTGTTCTGTGTCTTGAACCACTCATTTGCAGGTAAATGTTGTTGCACTATGTTCTGTATTAAGTCAGAGACGTTTACAAGTTCATATTGTATTGTGGACAGCGGACGCCATTTTAGAGTATCGCGCCCAAACTTGTTGCCGGCTGTATTTTCTGTGTACCACCAGAGGGTGCTGTTATGCAGATTAACATAAGATTTTTGGCTACCGTCTTGCATTTATGTATTTTTCTATTTCCTTTCTATATAAAAAGGATGTTGTAGGTTTAAAGCAAGTTAAAAACGGATTGTATTTGAATTCATTGTAAAGTATTAATGTTAAAACCCAGTTAAAACCACTATACGATCACATGTTAAGAAGAATACTGTTAAGAACCATTGTAAAAAGACATCTGAATGCATTTCATGTTAAATGCAAAATATTATAAGATGTTTGTACTATAGACAGTCTGACTAGCTCTCTGCTGTGACGTCAATATCAGTGGAGGAGCTAAACCACATATGTTCTGTGTCTTGAACCACTCATTTGCAGAGCTACCATAAAGAGAACCACACCATCCAACCCAGTGCCTCTCTGTGTGTGTGTGTGTTACATGACGGGACGGGTACACAACCGTTGCATTCGCACAGACTAGTATT
>NW_027666182.1:0-20219 GCF_963924005.1 Protomyctophum bolini
AGTGTCATTTTCACAGTAAAAAGGCCTGGTTCACTTTTGCTTAGCTTAGTCTGTAACTTGAAAACTATGTACCGTATGGCCCTATAAACTGTGTTGGGATGAAAGCTAGCCACTTTGAGCAATGTGGGAAGTGCTGGGGCAGTTTGGGACAACAGGGCCAAAACCCTAACCCTAACCCTAACCCTTTCACAGTCCCAAAGTGCCATTTTCACAGTAAAAAAAAAAAGATTCATTTTGCTTAGCTTAGTCTGTAACTTGAAAACTATGTACCGTATGGCCCTATAAACTGTGTTGGGATGAAAGCTAGCCACTTTGAGCAATGTGGGAAGTGCTGGGGCAGTTTGGGACAACAGGGCCAAAACCCTAACCCTAACCCCAACCCTTTCACAGTCCCAAAGTGCCATTTTCACAGTAAAAAAAAAAAGATTCATTTTGCTTAGCTTAGTCTGTAACTTGAAAACTATGTACCGTATGGCCCTATAAACTGTGTTGGGATGAAAGCTAGCCACTTTGAGCAATGTGGGAAGTGCTGGGGCAGTTTGGGACAACAGGGCCAAAATGTCACTTTCACAGTCCCAAAGTGCCATTTTCACAGTAAAAAGGCCTGGTTCACTTTTGCTTAGCTTAGTCTGTAACTTGAAAACTATGTACCGTATGGCCCTATAAACTGTGTTGGGATGAAAGCTAGCCACTTTGAGCAATGTGGGAAGTGCTGGGGCAGTTTGGGACAACAGGGCCAAAATGTCACTTTCACAGTCCCAAAGTGCCATTTTCACAGTAAAAAGGCCTGGTTCACTTTTGCTTAGCTTAGTCTGTAAATTGAAAACTATGTACCGTATGGCCCTAAAAACTGTGTTGGGATGAAAGCTAGCCACTTTGAGCAATGTGGGAAGTGCTGGGGCAGTTTGGGACAACAGGGCCAAAACCCTAACCCTTTCACAGTCCCAAAGTGCCATTTTCACAGTAAAAAAAAAAAGATTCATTTTGCTTAGCTTAGTCTGTAACTTGAAAACTATGTACCGTATGGCCCTATAAACTGTGTTGGGATGAAAGCTAGCCACTTTGAGCAATGTGGGAAGTGCTGGGGCAGTTTGGGACAACAGGGCCAAAACCCTAACCCTAACCCCAACCCTTTCACAGTCCCAAAGTGCCATTTTCACAGTAAAAAAAAAAAGATTCATTTTGCTTAGCTTAGTCTGTAACTTGAAAACTATGTACCGTATGGCCCTATAAACTGTGTTGGGATGAAAGCTAGCCACTTTGAGCAATGTGGGAAGTGCTGGGGCAGTTTGGGACAACAGGGCCAAAATGTCACTTTCACAGTCCCAAAGTGCCATTTTCACAGTAAAAAGGCCTGGTTCACTTTTGCTTAGCTTAGTCTGTAACTTGAAAACTATGTACCGTATGGCCCTATAAACTGTGTTGGGATGAAAGCTAGCCACTTTGAGCAATGTGGGAAGTGCTGGGGCAGTTTGGGACAACAGGGCCAAAATGTCACTTTCACAGTCCCAAAGTGCCATTTTCACAGTAAAAAGGCCTGGTTCACTTTTGCTTAGCTTAGTCTGTAAATTGAAAACTATGTACCGTATGGCCCTAAAAACTGTGTTGGGATGAAAGCTAGCCACTTTGAGCAATGTGGGAAGTGCTGGGGCAGTTTGGGACAACAGGGCCAAAACCCTAACCCTAACCCTTTCACAGTCCCAAAGTGCCATTTTCACAGTAAAAAAAAAAAGATTAATTTTGCTTAGCTTAGTCTGTAACTTGAAAACTATGTACCGTATGGCCCTATAAACTGTGTTGGGATGAAATCTAGCCACTTTGAGCAATGTGGGAAGTGCTGGGGCAGTTTGGGACAACAGGGCCAAAATGTCACTTTCACAGTCCCAAAGTGCCGTTTTCACAGTAAAAAGGCCTGGTTCACTTTTGCTTAGCTTAGTCTGTAACTTGAAAACTATGTACCGTATGGCCCTATAAACTGTGTTGGGATGAAAGCTAGCCACTTTGAGCAATGTGGGAAGTGCTGGGGCAGTTTGGGACAACAGGGCCAAAATGTCACTTTCACAGTCCCAAAGTGCCATTTTCACAGTAAAAAGGCCTGGTTCACTTTTGCTTAGCTTAGTCTGTAACTTGAAAACTATGTACCGTATGGCCCTATAAACTGTGTTGGGATGAAAGCTAGCCACTTTGAGCAATGTGGGAAGTGCTGGGGCAGTTTGGGACAACAGGGCCAAAATGTCACTTTCACAGTCCCAAAGTGCCATTTTCACAGTAAAAAGGCCTGGTTCACTTTTGCTTAGCTTAGTCTGTAACTTGAAAACTATGTACCGTATGGCCCTAAAAACTGTGTTGGGATGAAAGCTAGCCACTTTGAGCAATGTGGGAAGTGCTGGGGCAGTTTGGGACAACAGGGCCAAAACCCTAACCCTAACCCTTTCACAGTCCCAAAGTGCCATTTTCACAGTAAAAAAAAAAAGATTCATTTTGCTTAGCTTAGTCTGTAACTTGAAAACTATGTACCGTATGGCCCTATAAACTGTGTTGGGATGAAAGCTAGCCACTTTGAGCAATGTGGGAAGTGCTGGGGCAGTTTGGGACAACAGGGCCAAAATGTCACTTTCACAGTCCCAAAGTGCCATTTTCACAGTAAAAAGGCCTGGTTCACTTTTGCTTAGCTTAGTCTGTAACTTGAAAACTATGTACGGTATGGCCCTATAAACTGTGTTGGGATGAAAGCTAGCCACTTTGAGCAATGTGGGAAGTGCTGGGGCAGTTTGGGACAACAGGGCCAAAACCCTAACCCTAACCCTAACCCTTTCACAGTCCCAAAGTGCCATTTTCACAGTAAAAAAAAAAAGATTCATTTTGCTTAGCTTAGTCTGTAACTTGAAAACTATGTACCGTATGGCCCTATAAACTGTGTTGGGATGAAAGCTAGCCACTTTGAGCAATGTGGGAAGTGCTGGGGCAGTTTGGGACAACAGGGCCAAAATGTCACTTTCACAGTCCCAAAGTGCCATTTTCACAGTAAAAATGCCTGGTTCACTTTTGCTTAGCTTAGTCTGTAACTTGAAAACTATGTACCGTATGGCCCTATAAACTGTGTTGGGATGAAAGCTAGCCACTTTGAGCAATGTGGGAAGTGCTGGGGCAGTTTGGGACAACAGGGCCAAAATGTCACTTTCACAGTCCCAAAGTGCCATTTTCACAGTAAAAAGGCCTGGTTCACTTTTGCTTAGCTTAGTCTGTAACTTGAAAACTATGTACCGTATGGCCCTATAAACTGTGTTGGGATGAAAGCTAGCCACTTTGAGCAATGTGGGAAGTGCTGGGGCAGTTTGGGACAACAGGGCCAAAATGTCACTTTCACAGTCCCAAAGTGCCATTTTCACAGTAAAAAGGCCTGGTTCACTTTTGCTTAGCTTAGTCTGTAACTTGAAAACTATGTACCGTATGGCCCTATAAACTGTGTTGGGATGAAAGCTAGCCACTTTGAGCAATGTGGGAAGTGCTGGGGCAGTTTGGGACAACAGGGCCAAAATGTCACTTTCACAGTCCCAAAGTGCCGTTTTCACAGTAAAAAGGCCTGGTTCACTTTTGCTTAGCTTAGTCTGTAACTTGAAAACTATGTACCGTATGGCCCTATAAACTGTGTTGGGATGAAAGCTAGCCACTTTGAGCAATGTGGGAAGTGCTGGGGCAGTTTGGGACAACAGGGCCAAAACCCTAACCCTAACCCTAACCCTTTCACAGTCCCAAAGTGCCATTTTCACAGTAAAAAAAAAAAGATTCATTTTGCTTAGCTTAGTCTGTAACTTGAAAACTATGTACAGTATGGCCCTATAAACTGTGTTGGGATGAAAGCTAGCCACTTTGAGCAATGTGGGAAGTGCTGGGGCAGTTTGGGACAACAGGGCCAAAATGTCACTTTCACAGTCCCAAAGTGCCATTTTCACAGTAAAAAGGCCTGGTTCACTTTTGCTTAGCTTAGTCTGTAACTTGAAAACTATGTACTGTATGGCCCTATAAACTGTGTTGGGATGAAAGCTAGCCACTTTGAGCAATGTGGGAAGTGCTGGGGCAGTTTGGGACAACAGGGCCAAAACCCTAACCCTAACCCTAACCCTTTCACAGTCCCAAAGTGCCATTTTCACAGTAAAAAAAAAAAGATTCATTTTGCTTAGCTTAGTCTGTAACTTGAAAACTATGTACCGTATGGCCCTATAAACTGTGTTGGGATGAAAGCTAGCCACTTTGAGCAATGTGGGAAGTGCTGGGGCAGTTTGGGACAACAGGGCCAAAATGTCACTTTCACAGTCCCAAAGTGCCATTTTCACAGTAAAAAGGCCTGGTTCACTTTTGCTTAGCTTAGTCTGTAACTTGAAAACTATGTACCGTATGGCCCTATAAACTGTGTTGGGATGAAAGCTAGCCACTTTGAGCAATGTGGGAAGTGCTGGGGCAGTTTGGGACAACAGGGCCAAAATGTCACTTTCACAGTCCCAAAGTGCCATTTTCACAGTAAAAAGGCCTGGTTCACTTTTGCTTAGCTTAGTCTGTAACTTGAAAACTATGTACCGTATGGCCCTATAAACTGTGTTGGGATGAAAGCTAGCCACTTTGAGCAATGTGGGAAGTGCTGGGGCAGTTTGGGACAACAGGGCCAAAATGTCACTTTCACAGTCCCAAAGTGCCATTTTCACAGTAAAAAGGCCTGGTTCACTTTTGCTTAGCTTAGTCTGTAACTTGAAAACTATGTACCGTATGGCCCTAAAAACTGTGTTGGGATGAAAGCTAGCCACTTTGAGCAATGTGGGAAGTGCTGGGGCAGTTTGGGACAACAGGGCCAAAACCCTAACCCTAACCCTTTCACAGTCCCAAAGTGCCATTTTCACAGTAAAAAAAAAAAGATTAATTTTGCTTAGCTTAGTCTGTAACTTGAAAACTATGTACCGTATGGCCCTATAAACTGTGTTGGGATGAAAGCTAGCCACTTTGAGCAATGTGGGAAGTGCTGGGGCAGTTTGGGACAACAGGGCCAAAATGTCACTTTCACAGTCCCAAAGTGCCATTTTCACAGTAAAAAGGCCTGGTTCACTTTTGCTTAGCTTAGTCTGTAACTTGAAAACTATGTACCGTATGGCCCTATAAACTGTGTTGGGATGAAAGCTAGCCACTTTGAGCAATGTGGGAAGTGCTGGGGCAGTTTGGGACAACAGGGCCAAAATGTCACTTTCACAGTCCCAAAGTGCCATTTTCACAGTAAAAAGGCCTGGTTCACTTTTGCTTAGCTTAGTCTGTAACTTGAAAACTATGTACCGTATGGCCCTATAAACTGTGTTGGGATGAAAGCTAGCCACTTTGAGCAATGTGGGAAGTGCTGGGGCAGTTTGGGACAACAGGGCCAAAGTGTCACTTTCACAGTCCCAAAGTGCCATTTTCACAGTAAAAAGGCCTGGTTCACTTTTGCTTAGCTTAGTCTGTAACTTGAAAACTATGTACCGTATGGCCCTATAAACTGTGTTGGGATGAAAGCTAGCCACTTTGAGCAATGTGGGAAGTGCTGGGGCAGTTTGGGACAACAGGGCCAAAATGTCACTTTCACAGTCCCAAAGTGCCATTTTCACAGTAAAAAGGCCTGGTTCACTTTTGCTTAGCTTAGTCTGTAACTTGAAAACTATGTACCGTATGGCCCTATAAACTGTGTTGGGATGAAAGCTTGCCACTTTGAGCAATGTGGGAAGTGCTGGGGCAGTTTGGGACAACAGGGCCAAAATGTCACTTTCACAGTCCCAAAGTGCCGTTTTCACAGTAAAAAGGCCTGGTTCACTTTTGCTTAGCTTAGTCTGTAACTTGAAAACTATGTACCGTATGGCCCTATAAACTGTGTTGGGATGAAAGCTAGCCACTTTGAGCAATGTGGGAAGTGCTGGGGCAGTTTGGGACAACAGGGCCAAAATGTCACTTTCACAGTCCCAAAGTGCCATTTTCACAGTAAAAAGGCCTGGTTCACTTTTGCTTAGCTTAGTCTGTAACTTGAAAACTATGTACCGTATGGCCCTATAAACTGTGTTGGGATGAAAGCTAGCCACTTTGAGCAATGTGGGAAGTGCTGGGGCAGTTTGGGACAACAGGGCCAAAACCCTAACCCTAACCCTAACCCTTTCACAGTCCCAAAGTGCCATTTTCACAGTAAAAAAAAAAAGATTCATTTTGCTTAGCTTAGTCTGTAACTTGAAAACTATGTACCGTATGGCCCTATAAACTGTGTTGGGATGAAAGCTAGCCACTTTGAGCAATGTGGGAAGTGCTGGGGCAGTTTGGGACAACAGGGCCAAAACCCTAACCCTAACCCCAACCCTTTCACAGTCCCAAAGTGCCATTTTCACAGTAAAAAAAAAAATATTCATTTTGCTTAGCTTAGTCTGTAACTTGAAAACTATGTACCGTATGGCCCTATAAACTGTGTTGGGATGAAAGCTAGCCACTTTGAGCAATGTGGGAAGTGCTGGGGCAGTTTGGGACAACAGGGCCAAAATGTCACTTTCACAGTCCCAAAGTGCCATTTTCACAGTAAAAAGGCCTGGTTCACTTTTGCTTAGCTTAGTCTGTAACTTGAAAACTATGTACCGTATGGCCCTATAAACTGTGTTGGGATGAAAGCTAGCCACTTTGAGCAATGTGGGAAGTGCTGGGGCAGTTTGGGACAACAGGGCCAAAACCCTAACCCTAACCCCAACCCTTTCACAGTCCCAAAGTGCCATTTTCACAGTAAAAAAAAAAAGATTCATTTTGCTTAGCTTAGTCTGTAACTTGAAAACTATGTACCGTATGGCCCTATAAACTGTGTTGGGATGAAAGCTAGCCACTTTGAGCAATGTGGGAAGTGCTGGGGCAGTTTGGGACAACAGGGCCAAAACCCTAACCCTAACCCCAACCCTTTCACAGTCCCAAAGTGCCATTTTCACAGTAAAAAAAAAAAGATTCATTTTGCTTAGCTTAGTCTGTAACTTGAAAACTATGTACCGTATGGCCCTATAAACTGTGTTGGGATGAAAGCTAGCCACTTTGAGCAATGTGGGAAGTGCTGGGGCAGTTTGGGACAACAGGGCCAAAATGTCACTTTCACAGTCCCAAAGTGCCATTTTCACAGTAAAAAGGCCTGGTTCACTTTTGCTTAGCTTAGTCTGTAACTTGAAAACTATGTACCGTATGGCCCTATAAACTGTGTTGGGATGAAAGCTAGCCACTTTGAGCAATGTGGGAAGTGCTGGGGCAGTTTGGGACAACAGGGCCAAAACCCTAACCCTAACCCTAACCCTTTCACAGTCCCAAAGTGCCATTTTCACAGTAAAAAAAAAAAGATTCATTTTGCTTAGCTTAGTCTGTAACTTGAAAACTATGTACCGTATGGCCCTATAAACTGTGTTGGGATGAAAGCTAGCCACTTTGAGCAATGTGGGAAGTGCTGGGGCAGTTTGGGACAACAGGGCCAAAACCCTAACCCTAACCCCAACCCTTTCACAGTCCCAAAGTGCCATTTTCACAGTAAAAAAAAAAAGATTCATTTTGCTTAGCTTAGTCTGTAACTTGAAAACTATGTACCGTATGGCCCTATAAACTGTGTTGGGATGAAAGCTAGCCACGTTGAGCAATGTGGGAAGTGCTGGGGCAGTTTGGGACAACAGGGCCAAAATGTCACTTTCACAGTCCCAAAGTGCCATTTTCACAGTAAAAAGGCCTGGTTCACTTTTGCTTAGCTTAGTCTGTAACTTGAAAACTATGTACCGTATGGCCCTATAAACTGTGTTGGGATGAAAGCTAGCCACTTTGAGCAATGTGGGAAGTGCTGGGGCAGTTTGGGACAACAGGGCCAAAACCCTAACCCTAACCCCAACCCTTTCACAGTCCCAAAGTGCCATTTTCACAGTAAAAAAAAAAAGATTCATTTTGCTTAGCTTAGTCTGTAACTTGAAAACTATGTACCGTATGGCCCTATAAACTGTGTTGGGATGAAAGCTAGCCACTTTGAGCAATGTGGGAAGTGCTGGGGCAGTTTGGGACAACAGGGCCAAAACCCTAACCCTAACCCCAACCCTTTCACAGTCCCAAAGTGCCATTTTCACAGTAAAAAAAAAAAGATTCATTTTGCTTAGCTTAGTCTGTAACTTGAAAACTATGTACCGTATGGCCCTATAAACTGTGTTGGGATGAAAGCTAGCCACTTTGAGCAATGTGGGAAGTGCTGGGGCAGTTTGGGACAACAGGGCCAAAATGTCACTTTCACAGTCCCAAAGTGCCATTTTCACAGTAAAAAGGCCTGGTTCACTTTTGCTTAGCTTAGTCTGTAACTTGAAAACTATGTACCGTATGGCCCTATAAACTGTGTTGGGATGAAAGCTAGCCACTTTGAGCAATGTGGGAAGTGCTGGGGCAGTTTGGGACAACAGGGCCAAAATGTCACTTTCACAGTCCCAAAGTGCCATTTTCACAGTAAAAAGGCCTGGTTCACTTTTGCTTAGCTTAGTCTGTAACTTGAAAACTATGTACCGTATGGCCCTATAAACTGTGTTGGGATGAAAGCTAGCCACTTTGAGCAATGTGGGAAGTGCTGGGGCAGTTTGGGACAACAGGGCCAAAACCCTAACCCTAACCCTAACCCTTTCACAGTCCCAAAGTGCCATTTTCACAGTAAAAAAAAAAAGATTCATTTTGCTTAGCTTAGTCTGTAACTTGAAAACTATGTACCGTATGGCCCTATAAACTGTGTTGGGATGAAAGCTAGCCACTTTGAGCAATGTGGGAAGTGCTGGGGCAGTTTGGGACAACAGGGCCAAAACCCTAACCCTAACCCTAACCCTTTCACAGTCCCAAAGTGCCATTTTCACAGTAAAAAAAAAAAGATTCATTTTGCTTAGCTTAGTCTGTAACTTGAAAACTATGTACCGTATGGCCCTATAAACTGTGTTGGGATGAAAGCTAGCCACTTTGAGCAATGTGGGAAGTGCTGGGGCAGTTTGGGACAACAGGGCCAAAATGTCACTTTCACAGTCCCAAAGTGCCATTTTCACAGTAAAAAGGCCTGGTTCACTTTTGCTTAGCTTAGTCTGTAACTTGAAAACTATGTACCGTATGGCCCTATAAACTGTGTTGGGATGAAAGCTAGCCACTTTGAGCAATGTGGGAAGTGCTGGGGCAGTTTGGGACAACAGGGCCAAAACCCTAACCCTAACCCTAACCCTTTCACAGTCCCAAAGTGCCATTTTCACAGTAAAAAAAAAAAGATTCATTTTGCTTAGCTTAGTCTGTAACTTGAAAACTATGTACCGTATGGCCCTATAAACTGTGTTGGGATGAAAGCTAGCCACTTTGAGCAATGTGGGAAGTGCTGGGGCAGTTTGGGACAACAGGGCCAAAACCCTAACCCTAACCCCAACCCTTTCACAGTCCCAAAGTGCCATTTTCACAGTAAAAAAAAAAAGATTAATTTTGCTTAGCTTAGTCTGTAACTTGAAAACTATGTACCGTATGGCCCTATAAACTGTGTTGGGATGAAAGCTAGCCACTTTGAGCAATGTGGGAAGTGCTGGGGCAGTTTGGGACAACAGGGCCAAAATGTCACTTTCACAGTCCCAAAGTGCCATTTTCACAGTAAAAAGGCCTGGTTCACTTTTGCTTAGCTTAGTCTGTAACTTGAAAACTATGTACCGTATGGCCCTATAAACTGTGTTGGGATGAAAGCTAGCCACTTTGAGCAATGTGGGAAGTGCTGGGGCAGTTTGGGACAACAGGGCCAAAACCCTAACCCTAACCCTAACCCTTTCACAGTCCCAAAGTGCCATTTTCACAGTAAAAAAAAAAAGATTCATTTTGCTTAGCTTAGTCTGTAACTTGAAAACTATGTACCGTATGGCCCTATAAACTGTGTTGGGATGAAAGCTAGCCACTTTGAGCAATGTGGGAAGTGCTGGGGCAGTTTGGGACAACAGGGCCAAAATGTCACTTTCACAGTCCCAAAGTGCCATTTTCACAGTAAAAAGGCCTGGTTCACTTTTGCTTAGCTTAGTCTGTAACTTGAAAACTATGTACCGTATGGCCCTATAAACTGTGTTGGGATGAAAGCTAGCCACTTTGAGCAATGTGGGAAGTGCTGGGGCAGTTTGGGACAACAGGGCCAAAACCCTAACCCTAACCCTAACCCTTTCACAGTCCCAAAGTGCCATTTTCACAGTAAAAAAAAAAAGATTAATTTTGCTTAGCTTAGTCTGTAACTTGAAAACTATGTACCGTATGGCCCTATAAACTGTGTTGGGATGAAAGCTAGCCACTTTGAGCAATGTGGGAAGTGCTGCAGGGGCAGTTTGGGACAACAGGGCCAAAATGTCACTTTCACAGTCCCAAAGTGCCATTTTCACAGTTTAAAGGCCTGGTTCACTTTTGCTTAACTTAGTCTGTAACTTGAAAACTATGTACCGTATGGCCCTATAAACTGTGTTGGGATGAAAGCTAGCCACTTTGAGCAATGTGGGAAGTGCTGGGGCAGTTTGGGACAACAGGGCCAAAACCCTAACCCTAACCCTAACCCTTTCACAGTCCCAAAGTGCCATTTTCACAGTAAAAAAAAAAAGATTCATTTTGCTTAGCTTAGTCTGTAACTTGAAAACTATGTACCGTATGGCCCTATAAACTGTGTTGGGATGAAAGCTAGCCACTTTGAGCAATGTGGGAAGTGCTGGGGCAGTTTGGGACAACAGGGCCAAAATGTCACTTTCACAGTCCCAAAGTGTCATTTTCACAGTAAAAAGGCCTGGTTCACTTTTGCTTAGCTTAGTCTGTAACTTGAAAACTATGTACCGTATGGCCCTATAAACTGTGTTGGGATGAAAGCTAGCCACTTTGAGCAATGTGGGAAGTGCTGGGGCAGTTTGGGACAACAGGGCCAAAACCCTAACCCTAACCCTAACCCTTTCACAGTCCCAAAGTGCCATTTTCACAGTAAAAAAAAAAAGATTCATTTTGCTTAGCTTAGTCTGTAACTTGAAAACTATGTACCGTATGGCCCTATAAACTGTGTTGGGATGAAAGCTAGCCACTTTGAGCAATGTGGGAAGTGCTGGGGCAGTTTGGGACAACAGGGCCAAAACCCTAACCCTAACCCCAACCCTTTCACAGTCCCAAAGTGCCATTTTCACAGTAAAAAAAAAAAGATTCATTTTGCTTAGCTTAGTCTGTAACTTGAAAACTATGTACCGTATGGCCCTATAAACTGTGTTGGGATGAAAGCTAGCCACTTTGAGCAATGTGGGAAGTGCTGGGGCAGTTTGGGACAACAGGGCCAAAATGTCACTTTCACAGTCCCAAAGTGCCATTTTCACAGTAAAAAGGCCTGGTTCACTTTTGCTTAGCTTAGTCTGTAACTTGAAAACTATGTACCGTATGGCCCTATAAACTGTGTTGGGATGAAAGCTAGCCACTTTGAGCAATGTGGGAAGTGCTGGGGCAGTTTGGGACAACAGGGCCAAAATGTCACTTTCACAGTCCCAAAGTGCCATTTTCACAGTAAAAAGGCCTGGTTCACTTTTGCTTAGCTTAGTCTGTAAATTGAAAACTATGTACCGTATGGCCCTAAAAACTGTGTTGGGATGAAAGCTAGCCACTTTGAGCAATGTGGGAAGTGCTGGGGCAGTTTGGGACAACAGGGCCAAAACCCTAACCCTTTCACAGTCCCAAAGTGCCATTTTCACAGTAAAAAAAAAAAGATTCATTTTGCTTAGCTTAGTCTGTAACTTGAAAACTATGTACCGTATGGCCCTATAAACTGTGTTGGGATGAAAGCTAGCCACTTTGAGCAATGTGGGAAGTGCTGGGGCAGTTTGGGACAACAGGGCCAAAACCCTAACCCTAACCCCAACCCTTTCACAGTCCCAAAGTGCCATTTTCACAGTAAAAAAAAAAAGATTCATTTTGCTTAGCTTAGTCTGTAACTTGAAAACTATGTACCGTATGGCCCTATAAACTGTGTTGGGATGAAAGCTAGCCACTTTGAGCAATGTGGGAAGTGCTGGGGCAGTTTGGGACAACAGGGCCAAAATGTCACTTTCACAGTCCCAAAGTGCCATTTTCACAGTAAAAAGGCCTGGTTCACTTTTGCTTAGCTTAGTCTGAAACTTGAAAACTATGTACCGTATGGCCCTATAAACTGTGTTGGGATGAAAGCTAGCCACTTTGAGCAATGTGGGAAGTGCTGGGGCAGTTTGGGACAACAGGGCCAAAATGTCACTTTCACAGTCCCAAAGTGCCATTTTCACAGTAAAAAGGCCTGGTTCACTTTTGCTTAGCTTAGTCTGTAAATTGAAAACTATGTACCGTATGGCCCTAAAAACTGTGTTGGGATGAAAGCTAGCCACTTTGAGCAATGTGGGAAGTGCTGGGGCAGTTTGGGACAACAGGGCCAAAACCCTAACCCTAACCCTTTCACAGTCCCAAAGTGCCATTTTCACAGTAAAAAAAAAAAGATTAATTTTGCTTAGCTTAGTCTGTAACTTGAAAACTATGTACCGTATGGCCCTATAAACTGTGTTGGGATGAAATCTAGCCACTTTGAGCAATGTGGGAAGTGCTGGGGCAGTTTGGGACAACAGGGCCAAAATGTCACTTTCACAGTCCCAAAGTGCCGTTTTCACAGTAAAAAGGCCTGGTTCACTTTTGCTTAGCTTAGTCTGTAACTTGAAAACTATGTACCGTATGGCCCTATAAACTGTGTTGGGATGAAAGCTAGCCACTTTGAGCAATGTGGGAAGTGCTGGGGCAGTTTGGGACAACAGGGCCAAAACCCTAACCCTAACCCTAACCCTTTCACAGTCCCAAAGTGCCATTTTCACAGTAAAAAAAAAAAGATTCATTTTGCTTAGCTTAGTCTGTAACTTGAAAACTATGTACCGTATGGCCCTATAAACTGTGTTGGGATGAAAGCTAGCCACTTTGAGCAATGTGGGAAGTGCTGGGGCAGTTTGGGACAACAGGGCCAAAATGTCACTTTCACAGTCCCAAAGTGCCATTTTCACAGTAAAAAGGCCTGGTTCACTTTTGCTTAGCTTAGTCTGTAACTTGAAAACTATGTACCGTATGGCCCTATAAACTGTGTTGGGATGAAAGCTAGCCACTTTGAGCAATGTGGGAAGTGCTGGGGCAGTTTGGGACAACAGGGCCAAAACCCTAACCCTAACCCTAACCCTTTCACAGTCCCAAAGTGCCATTTTCACAGTAAAAAAAAAAGATTCATTTTGCTTAGCTTAGTCTGTAACTTGAAAACTATGTACCGTATGGCCCTATAAACTGTGTTGGGATGAAAGCTAGCCACTTTGAGCAATGTGGGAAGTGCTGGGGCAGTTTGGGACAACAGGGCCAAAACCCTAACCCTAACCCCAACCCTTTCACAGTCCCAAAGTGCCATTTTCACAGTAAAAAAAAAAAGATTCATTTTGCTTAGCTTAGTCTGTAACTTGAAAACTATGTACCGTATGGCCCTATAAACTGTGTTGGGATGAAAGCTAGCCACTTTGAGCAATGTGGGAAGTGCTGGGGCAGTTTGGGACAACAGGGCCAAAATGTCACTTTCACAGTCCCAAAGTGCCATTTTCACAGTAAAAAGGCCTGGTTCACTTTTGCTTAGCTTAGTCTGTAACTTGAAAACTATGTACCGTATGGCCCTATAAACTGTGTTGGGATGAAAGCTAGCCACTTTGAGCAATGTGGGAAGTGCTGGGGCAGTTTGGGACAACAGGGCCAAAACCCTAACCCTAACCCCAACCCTTTCACAGTCCCAAAGTGCCATTTTCACAGTAAAAAAAAAAAGATTCATTTTGCTTAGCTTAGTCTGTAACTTGAAAACTATGTACCGTATGGCCCTATAAACTGTGTTGGGATGAAAGCTAGCCACTTTGAGCAATGTGGGAAGTGCTGGGGCAGTTTGGGACAACAGGGCCAAAATGTCACTTTCACAGTCCCAAAGTGCCATTTTCACAGTAAAAAGGCCTGGTTCACTTTTGCTTAGCTTAGTCTGTAACTTGAAAACTATGTACCGTATGGCCCTATAAACTGTGTTGGGATGAAAGCTAGCCACTTTGAGCAATGTGGGAAGTGCTGGGGCAGTTTGGGACAACAGGGCCAAAACCCTAACCCTAACCCTAACCCTTTCACAGTCCCAAAGTGCCATTTTCACAGTAAAAAAAAAAAGATTCATTTTGCTTAGCTTAGTCTGTAACTTGAAAACTATGTACCGTATGGCCCTATAAACTGTGTTGGGATGAAAGCTAGCCACTTTGAGCAATGTGGGAAGTGCTGGGGCAGTTTGGGACAACAGGGCCAAAACCCTAACCCTAACCCCAACCCTTTCACAGTCCCAAAGTGCCATTTTCACAGTAAAAAAAAAATGATTCATTTTGCTTAGCTTAGTCTGTAACTTGAAAACTATGTACCGTATGGCCCTATAAACTGTGTTGGGATGAAAGCTAGCCACTTTGAGCAATGTGGGAAGTGCTGGGGCAGTTTGGGACAACAGGGCCAAAATGTCACTTTCACAGTCCCAAAGTGCCATTTTCACAGTAAAAAGGCCTGGTTCACTTTTGCTTAACTTAGTCTGTAACTTGAAAACTATGTACCGTATGGCCCTTTAAACTGTGTTGGGATGAAAGCTAGCCACTTTGAGCAATGTGGGAAGTGCTGGGGCAGTTTGGGACAACAGGGCCAAAACCCTAACCCTAACCCTAACCCTTTCACAGTCCCAAAGTGCCATTTTCACAGTAAAAAAAAAAAGATTCATTTTGCTTAGCTTAGTCTGTAACTTGAAAACTATGTACCGTATGGCCCTATAAACTGTGTTGGGATGAAAGCTAGCCACTTTGAGCAATGTGGGAAGTGCTGGGGCAGTTTGGGACAACAGGGCCAAAATGTCACTTTCACAGTCCCAAAGTGTCATTTTCACAGTAAAAAGGCCTGGTTCACTTTTGCTTAGCTTAGTCTGTAACTTGAAAACTATGTACCGTATGGCCCTATAAACTGTGTTGGGATGAAAGCTAGCCACTTTGAGCAATGTGGGAAGTGCTGGGGCAGTTTGGGACAACAGGGCCAAAATGTCACTTTCACAGTCCCAAAGTGCCATTTTCACAGTAAAAAGGCCTGGTTCACTTTTGCTTAACTTAGTCTGTAACTTGAAAACTATGTACCGTATGGCCCTTTAAACTGTGTTGGGATGAAAGCTAGCCACTTTGAGCAATGTGGGAAGTGCTGGGGCAGTTTGGGACAACAGGGCCAAAACCCTAACCCTAACCCTAACCCTTTCACAGTCCCAAAGTGCCATTTTCACAGTAAAAAAAAAAAGATTCATTTTGCTTAGCTTAGTCTGTAACTTGAAAACTATGTACCGTATGGCCCTATAAACTGTGTTGGGATGAAAGCTAGCCACTTTGAGCAATGTGGGAAGTGCTGGGGCAGTTTGGGACAACAGGGCCAAAATGTCACTTTCACAGTCCCAAAGTGTCATTTTCACAGTAAAAAGGCCTGGTTCACTTTTGCTTAGCTTAGTCTGTAACTTGAAAACTATGTACCGTATGGCCCTATAAACTGTGTTGGGATGAAAGCTAGCCACTTTGAGCAATGTGGGAAGTGCTGGGGCAGTTTGGGACAACAGGGCCAAAACCCTAACCCTAACCCTAACCCTTTCACAGTCCCAAAGTGCCATTTTCACAGTAAAAAAAAAAAGATTCATTTTGCTTAGCTTAGTCTGTAACTTGAAAACTATGTACCGTATGGCCCTATAAACTGTGTTGGGATGAAAGCTAGCCACTTTGAGCAATGTGGGAAGTGCTGGGGCAGTTTGGGACAACAGGGCCAAAACCCTAACCCTAACCCCAACCCTTTCACAGTCCCAAAGTGCCATTTTCACAGTAAAAAAAAAAAGATTCATTTTGCTTAGCTTAGTCTGTAACTTGAAAACTATGTACCGTATGGCCCTATAAACTGTGTTGGGATGAAAGCTAGCCACTTTGAGCAATGTGGGAAGTGCTGGGGCAGTTTGGGACAACAGGGCCAAAATGTCACTTTCACAGTCCCAAAGTGCCATTTTCACAGTAAAAAGGCCTGGTTCACTTTTGCTTAGCTTAGTCTGTAACTTGAAAACTATGTACCGTATGGCCCTATAAACTGTGTTGGGATGAAAGCTAGCCACTTTGAGCAATGTGGGAAGTGCTGGGGCAGTTTGGGACAACAGGGCCAAAACCCTACCCTAACCCTAACCCTTTCACAGTCCCAAAGTGCCATTTTCACAGTAAAAAGAAAAAAGATTCATTTTGCTTAGCTTAGTCTGTAACTTGAAAACTATGTACCGTATGGCCCTATAAACTGTGTTGGGATGAAAGCTAGCCACTTTGAGCAATGTGGGAAGTGCTGGGGCAGTTTGGGACAACAGGGCCAAAATGTCACTTTCACAGTCCCAAAGTGTCATTTTCACAGTAAAAAGGCCTGGTTCACTTTTGCTTAGCTTAGTCTGTAACTTGAAAACTATGTACCGTATGGCCCTATAAACTGTGTTGGGATGAAAGCTAGCCACTTTGAGCAATGTGGGAAGTGCTGGGGCAGTTTGGGACAACAGGGCCAAAACCCTAACCCTAACCCTAACCCTTTCACAGTCCCAAAGTGCCATTTTCACAGTAAAAAAAAAAAGATTCATTTTGCTTAGCTTAGTCTGTAACTTGAAAACTATGTACCGTATGGCCCTATAAACTGTGTTGGGATGAAAAGCTAGCCACTTTGAGCAATGTGGGAAGTGCTGGGGCAGTTTGGGACAACAGGGGCCAAAACCCTAACCCTAACCCCAACCCTTTCACAGTCCCAAAGTGCCATTTTCACAGTAAAAAAAAAAGATTCATTTTGCTTAGCTTAGTCTGTAACTTGAAAACTATGTACCGTATGGCCCTATAAACTGTGTTGGGATGAAAGCTAGCCACTTTGAGCAATGTGGGAAGTGCTGGGGCAGTTTGGGACAACAGGGCCAAAATGTCACTTTCACAGTCCCAAAGTGCCATTTTCACAGTAAAAAGGCCTGGTTCACTTTTGCTTAGCTTAGTCTGTAACTTGAAAACTATGTACCGTATGGCCCTATAAACTGTGTTGGGATGAAAGCTAGCCACTTTGAGCAATGTGGGAAGTGCTGGGGCAGTTTGGGACAACAGGGCCAAAATGTCACTTTCACAGTCCCAAAGTGCCATTTTCACAGTAAAAAGGCCTGGTTCACTTTTGCTTAGCTTAGTCTGTAAATTGAAAACTATGTACCGTATGGCCCTAAAAACTTGTGTTGGGATGAAAGCTAGCCACTTTGAGCAATGTGGGAAGTGCTGGGGCAGTTTGGGACAACAGGGCCAAAACCCTAACCCTTTCACAGTCCCAAAGTGCCATTTTCACAGTAAAAAAAAAAAGCATTCATTTTGCTTAGCTTAGTCTGTAACTTGAAAACTATGTACCGTATGGCCCTATAAACTGTGTTGGGATGAAAGCTAGCCACTTTGAGCAATGTGGGAAGTGCTGGGGCAGTTTGGGACAACAGGGCCAAAACCCTAACCCTAACCCCAACCCTTTCACAGTCCCAAAGTGCCATTTTCACAGTAAAAAAAAAAGATTCATTTTGCTTAGCTTAGTCTGTAACTTGAAAACTATGTACCGTATGGCCCTATAAACTGTGTTGGGATGAAAGCTAGCCACTTTGAGCAATGTGGGAAGTGCTGGGGCAGTTTGGGACAACAGGGCCAAAATGTCACTTTCACAGTCCCAAAGTGCCATTTTCACAGTAAAAAAGGCCTGGTTCACTTTTGCTTAGCTTAGTCTGTAACTTGAAAACTATGTACCGTATGGCCCTATAAACTGTGTTGGGATGAAAGCTAGCCACTTTGAGCAATGTGGGAAGTGCTGGGGCAGTTTGGACAACAGGGCAAAATGTCACTTTCACAGTCCCAAAGTGCCATTTTCACAGTAAAAAGGCCTGGTTCACTTTTGCTTAGCTTAGTCTGTAAATTGAAAACTATGTACCAGTATGGCCCTAAAAACTGTGTTGGGATGAAAGCTAGCCACTTTGAGCAATGTGGGAAGTGCTGGGGCAGTTTGGGACAACAGGGCCAAAACCCTAACCCTAACCCTTTCACAGTCCCAAAGTGCCATTTTCACAGTAAAAAAAAAAAGATTAATTTTGCTTAGCTTAGTCTGTAACTTGAAAACTATGTACCGTATGGCCCTATAAACTGTGTTGGGATGAAATCTAGCCACTTTGAGCAATGTGGGAAGTGCTGGGGCAGTTTGGGACAACAGGGCCAAAATGTCACTTTCACAGTCCCAAAGTGCCGTTTTCACAGTAAAAAGGCCTGGTTCACTTTTGCTTAGCTTAGTCTGTAACTTGAAAACTATGTACCGTATGGCCCTATAAACTGTGTTGGGATGAAAGCTAGCCACTTTGAGCAATGTGGGAAGTGCTGGGGCAGTTTGGGACAACAGGGCCAAAATGTCACTTTCACAGTCCCAAAGTGCCATTTTCACAGTAAAAAGGCCTGGTTCACTTTTGCTTAGCTTAGTCTGTAACTTGAAAACTATGTACCGTATGGCCCTATAAACTGTGTTGGGATGAAAGCTAGCCACTTTGAGCAATGTGGGAAGTGCTGGGGCAGTTTGGGACAACAGGGCCAAAATGTCACTTTCACAGTCCCAAAGTGCCATTTTCACAGTAAAAAGGCCTGGTTCACTTTTGCTTAGCTTAGTCTGTAACTTGAAAACTATGTACCGTATGGCCCTAAAAACTGTGTTGGGATGAAAGCTAGCCACTTTGAGCAATGTGGGATAGTGCTGGGGCAGTTTGGGACAACAGGGCCAACAACCCTAACCCTAACCCTTTCACAGTCCCAAAGTGCCATTTTCACAGTAAAAAAAAAAAGATTCATTTTGCTTAGCTTAGTCTGTAACTTGAAAACTATGTACCGTATGGCCCTATAAACTGTGTTGGGATGAAAGCTAGCCACTTTGAGCAATGTGGGAAGTGCTGGGGCAGTTTGGGACAACAGGGCCAAAATGTCACTTTCACAGTCCCAAAGTGCCATTTTCACAGTAAAAAGGCCTGGTTCACTTTTGCTTAGCTTAGTCTGTAACTTGAAAACTATGTACGGTATGGCCCTATAAACTGTGTTGGGATGAAAGCTAGCCACTTTGAGCAATGTGGGAAGTGCTGGGGCAGTTTGGGACAACAGGGCCAAAACCCTAACCCTAACCCTAACCCTTTCACAGTCCCAAAGTGCCATTTTCACAGTAAAAAAAAAAAGATTCATTTTGCTTAGCTTAGTCTGTAACTTGAAAACTATGTACCGTATGGCCCTATAAACTGTGTTGGGATGAAAGCTAGCCACTTTGAGCAATGTGGGAAGTGCTGGGGCAGTTTGGGACAACAGGGCCAAAATGTCACTTTCACAGTCCCAAAGTGCCATTTTCACAGTAAAAATGCCTGTTCACTTTTGCTTAGCTTAGTCTGTAACTTGAAAACTATGTACCGTATGGCCCTATAAACTGTGTTGGGATGAAAGCTAGCCACTTTGAGCAATGTGGGAAGGTGCTGGGGCAGTTTGGGACAACAGGGCCAAAATGTCACTTTCACAGTCCCAAAGTGCCATTTTCACAGTAAAAAGGCCTGGTTCACTTTTGCTTAGCTTAGTCTGTAACTTGAAAACTATGTACCGTATGGCCCTATAAACTGTGTTGGGATGAAAGCTAGCCACTTTGAGCAATGTGGAAGTGCTGGGGCAGTTTGGGACAACAGGGCCAAAATGTCACTTTCACAGTCCCAAAGTGCCATTTTCACAGTAAAAAGGCCTGGTTCACTTTTGCTTAGCTTAGTCTGTAACTTGAAAACTATGTACCGTATGGCCCTATAAACTGTGTTGGGATGAAAGCTAGCCACTTTGAGCAATGTGGGAAGTGCTGGGGCAGTTTGGGACAACAGGGCCAAAATGTCACTTTCACAGTCCCAAAGTGCCGTTTTCACAGTAAAAAGGCCTGGTTCACTTTTGCTTAGCTTAGTCTGTAACTTTGAAACTATGTACCGTATGGCCCTATAAACTGTGTTGGGATGAAAGCTAGCCACTTTGAGCAATGTGGGAAGTGCTGGGGCAGTTTGGGACAACAGGGCCAAAACCCTA
>NW_027666181.1:0-57940 GCF_963924005.1 Protomyctophum bolini
CACGGTCGCACGGTTCCTAACCCTAGGGTTAGCCTTTAAAGTGCGATAGCTCCTCCCACAAAGGTCGACACGGTCCCATCTTTTAGTATGTTATATAGCTTGTCGAGACGGACATTTGGATATGTGTCTCTCCGCACACGGTCGCACGGTTCCTAACCCTAGGGTTAGCCTTTAAAGTGCGATAGCTCCTCCCACAAAGGTCGACACGGTCCCATCTTTTAGTATGTTATATAGCTTGTCGAGACGGACATTTGGATATGTGTCTCTCCGCACACGGTCGCACGGTTCCTAACCCTAGGGTTAGCCTTTAAAGTGCGATAGCTCCTCCCACAAAGGTCGACACGGTCCCATCTTTTAGTATGTTATATAGCTTGTCGAGACGGACATTTGGATATGTGTCTCTCCGCACACGGTCGCACGGTTCCTAACCCTAGGGTTAGCCTTTAAAGTGCGATAGCTCCTCCCACAAAGGTCGACACGGTCCCATCTTTTAGTATGTTATATAGCTTGTCGAGACGGACATTTGGATATGTGTCTCTCCGCACACGGTCGCACGGTTCCTAACCCTAGGGTTAGCCTTTAAAGTGCGATAGCTCCTCCCACAAAGGTCGACACGGTCCCATCTTTTAGTATGTTATATAGCTTGTCGAGACGGACATTTGGATATGTGTCTCTCCGCACACGGTCGCGACGGTTCCTAACCCTAGGGTTAGCCTTTAAAGTGCGATAGCTCCTCCCACAAAGGTCGACACGGTCCCATCTTTTAGTATGTTATATAGCTTGTCGAGACGGACATTTGGATATGTGTCTCTCCGCACACGGTCGCACGGTTCCTAACCCTAGGGTTAGCCTTTAAAGTGCGATAGCTCCTCCCACAAAGGTCGACACGGTCCCATCTTTTAGTATGTTATATAGCTTGTCGAGACGGACATTTGGATATGTGTCTCTCCGCACACGGTCGCACGGTTCCTAACCCTAGGGTTAGCCTTTAAAGTGCGATAGCTCCTCCCACAAAGGTCGACACGGTCCCATCTTTTAGTATGTTATATAGCTTGTCGAGACGGACATTTGGATATGTGTCTCTCCGCACACGGTCGCACGGTTCCTAACCCTAGGGTTAGCCTTTAAAGTGCGATAGCTCCTCCCACAAAGGTCGACACGGTCCCATCTTTTAGTATGTTATATAGCTTGTCGAGACGGACATTTGGATATGTGTCTCTCCGCACACGGTCGCACGGTTCCTAACCCTAGGGTTAGCCTTTAAAGTGCGATAGCTCCTCCCACAAAGGTCGACACGGTCCCATCTTTTAGTATGTTATATAGCTTGTCGAGACGGACATTTGGATATGTGTCTCTCCGCACACGGTCGCACGGTTCCTAACCCTAGGGTTAGCCTTTAAAGTGCGATAGCTCCTCCCACAAAGGTCGACACGGTCCCATCTTTTAGTATGTTATATAGCTTGTCGAGACGGACATTTGGATATGTGTCTCTCCGCACACGGTCGCACGGTTCCTAACCCTAGGGTTAGCCTTTAAAGTGCGATAGCTCCTCCCACAAAGGTCGACACGGTCCCATCTTTTAGTATGTTATATAGCTTGTCGAGACGGACATTTGGATATGTGTCTCTCCGCACACGGTCGCACGGTTCCTAACCCTAGGGTTAGCCTTTAAAGTGCGATAGCTCCTCCCACAAAGGTCGACACGGTCCCATCTTTTAGTATGTTATATAGCTTGTCGAGACGGACATTTGGATATGTGTCTCTCCGCACACGGTCGCACGGTTCCTAACCCTAGGGTTAGCCTTTAAAGTGCGATAGCTCCTCCCACAAAGGTCGACACGGTCCCATCTTTTAGTATGTTATATAGCTTGTCGAGACGGACATTTGGATATGTGTCTCTCCGCACACGGTCGCACGGTTCCTAACCCTAGGGTTAGCCTTTAAAGTGCGATAGCTCCTCCCACAAAGGTCGACACGGTCCCATCTTTTAGTATGTTATATAGCTTGTCGAGACGGACATTTGGATATGTGTCTCTCCGCACACGGTCGCACGGTTCCTAACCCTAGGGTTAGCCTTTAAAGTGCGATAGCTCCTCCCACAAAGGTCGACACGGTCCCATCTTTTAGTATGTTATATAGCTTGTCGAGACGGACATTTGGATATGTGTCTCTCCGCACACGGTCGCACGGTTCCTAACCCTAGGGTTAGCCTTTAAAGTGCGATAGCTCCTCCCACAAAGGTCGACACGGTCCCATCTTTTAGTATGTTATATAGCTTGTCGAGACGGACATTTGGATATGTGTCTCTCCGCACACGGTCGCACGGTTCCTAACCCTAGGGTTAGCCTTTAAAGTGCGATAGCTCCTCCCACAAAGGTCGACACGGTCCCATCTTTTAGTATGTTATATAGCTTGTCGAGACGGACATTTGGATATGTGTCTCTCCGCACACGGTCGCACGGTTCCTAACCCTAGGGTTAGCCTTTAAAGTGCGATAGCTCCTCCCACAAAGGTCGACACGGTCCCATCTTTTAGTATGTTATATAGCTTGTCGAGACGGACATTTGGATATGTGTCTCTCCGCACACGGTCGCACGGTTCCTAACCCTAGGGTTAGCCTTTAAAGTGCGATAGCTCCTCCCACAAAGGTCGACACGGTCCCATCTTTTAGTATGTTATATAGCTTGTCGAGACGGACATTTGGATATGTGTCTCTCCGCACACGGTCGCACGGTTCCTAACCCTAGGGTTAGCCTTTAAAGTGCGATAGCTCCTCCCACAAAGGTCGACACGGTCCCATCTTTTAGTATGTTATATAGCTTGTCGAGACGGACATTTGGATATGTGTCTCTCCGCACACGGTCGCACGGTTCCCACGGTTCCTAACCTAGGGTTAGCCTTTAAAGTGCGATAGCTCCTCCACAAAGGTCGACACGGTCCCATCTTTTAGTATGTTATATAGCTTGTCGAGACGGACATTTGGATATGTGTCTCTCCGCACACGGTCGCACGGTTCCTAACCCTAGGGTTAGCCTTTAAAGTGCGATAGCTCCTCCCACAAAGGTCGACACGGTCCCATCTTTTAGTATGTTATATAGCTTGTCGAGACGGACATTTGGATATGTGTCTCTCGCACACGGTCGCACGGTTCCTAACCCTAGGGTTAGCCTTTAAAGTGCGATAGCTCCTCCCACAAAGGTCGACACGGTCCCATCTTTTAGTATGTTATATAGCTTGTCGAGACGGACATTTGGATATGTGTCTCTCCGCACACGGTCGCACGGTTCCTAACCCTAGGGTTAGCCTTTAAAGTGCGATAGCTCCTCCCACAAAGGTCGACACGGTCCCATCTTTTAGTATGTTATATAGCTTGTCGAGACGGACATTTGGATATGTGTCTCTCCGCACACGGTCGCACGGTTCCTAACCCTAGGGTTAGCCTTTAAAGTGCGATAGCTCCTCCCACAAAGGTCGACACGGTCCCATCTTTTAGTATGTTATATAGCTTGTCGAGACGGACATTTGGATATGTGTCTCTCCGCACACGGTCGCACGGTTCCTAACCCTAGGGTTAGCCTTTAAAGTGCGATAGCTCCTCCCACAAAGGTCGACACGGTCCCATCTTTTAGTATGTTATATAGCTTGTCGAGACGGACATTTGGATATGTGTCTCTCCGCACACGGTCGCACGGTTCCTAACCCTAGGGTTAGCCTTTAAAGTGCGATAGCTCCTCCCACAAAGGTCGACACGGTCCCATCTTTTAGTATGTTATATAGCTTGTCGAGACGGACATTTGGATATGTGTCTCTCCGCACACGGTCGCACGGTTCCTAACCCTAGGGTTAGCCTTTAAAGTGCGATAGCTCCTCCCACAAAGGTCGACACGGTCCCATCTTTTAGTATGTTATATAGCTTGTCGAGACGGACATTTGGATATGTGTCTCTCCGCACACGGTCGCACGGTTCCTAACCCTAGGGTTAGCCTTTAAAGTGCGATAGCTCCTCCCACAAAGGTCGACACGGTCCCATCTTTTAGTATGTTATATAGCTTGTCGAGACGGACATTTGGATATGTGTCTCTCCGCACACGGTCGCACGGTTCCTAACCCTAGGGTTAGCCTTTAAAGTGCGATAGCTCCTCCCACAAAGGTCGACACGGTCCCATCTTTTAGTATGTTATATAGCTTGTCGAGACGGACATTTGGATATGTGTCTCTCCGCACACGGTCGCACGGTTCCTAACCCTAGGGTTAGCCTTTAAAGTGCGATAGCTCCTCCCACAAAGGTCGACACGGTCCCATCTTTTAGTATGTTATATAGCTTGTCGAGACGGACATTTGGATATGTGTCTCTCCGCACACGGTCGCACGGTTCCTAACCCTAGGGTTAGCCTTTAAAGTGCGATAGCTCCTCCCACAAAGGTCGACACGGTCCCATCTTTTAGTATGTTATATAGCTTGTCGAGACGGACATTTGGATATGTGTCTCTCCGCACACGGTCGCACGGTTCCTAACCCTAGGGTTAGCCTTTAAAGTGCGATAGCTCCTCCCACAAAGGTCGACACGGTCCCATCTTTTAGTATGTTATATAGCTTGTCGAGACGGACATTTGGATATGTGTCTCTCCGCACACGGTCGCACGGTTCCTAACCCTAGGGTTAGCCTTTAAAGTGCGATAGCTCCTCCCACAAAGGTCGACACGGTCCCATCTTTTAGTATGTTATATAGCTTGTCGAGACGGACATTTGGATATGTGTCTCTCCGCACACGGTCGCACGGTTCCTAACCCTAGGGTTAGCCTTTAAAGTGCGATAGCTCCTCCCACAAGGTCGACACGGTCCCATCTTTTAGTATGTTATATAGCTTGTCGAGACGGACATTTGGATATGTGTCTCTCCGCACACGGTCGCACGGTTCCTAACCCTAGGGTTAGCCTTTAAAGTGCGATAGCTCCTCCCACAAAGGTCGACACGGTCCCATCTTTTAGTATGTTATATAGCTTGTCGAGACGGACATTTGGATATGTGTCTCTCCGCACACGGTCGCACGGTTCCTAACCCTAGGGTTAGCCTTTAAAGTGCGATAGCTCCTCCCACAAAGGTCGACACGGTCCCATCTTTTAGTATGTTATATAGCTTGTCGAGACGGACATTTGGATATGTGTCTCTCCGCACACGGTCGCACGGTTCCTAACCCTAGGGTTAGCCTTTAAAGTGCGATAGCTCCTCCCACAAAGGTCGACACGGTCCCATCTTTTAGTATGTTATATAGCTTGTCGAGACGGACATTTGGATATGTGTCTCTCCGCACACGGTCGCACGGTTCCTAACCCTAGGGTTAGCCTTTAAAGTGCGATAGCTCCTCCCACAAAGGTCGACACGGTCCCATCTTTTAGTATGTTATATAGCTTGTCGAGACGGACATTTGGATATGTGTCTCTCCGCCACACGGTCGCACGGTTCCTAACCCTAGGGTTAGCCTTTAAAGTGCGATAGCTCCTCCCACAAAGGTCGACACGGTCCCATCTTTTAGTATGTTATATAGCTTGTCGAGACGGACATTTGGATATGTGTCTCTCCGCACACGGTCGCACGGTTCCTAACCCTAGGGTTAGCCTTTAAAGTGCGATAGCTCCTCCCACAAAGGTCGACACGGTCCCATCTTTTAGTATGTTATATAGCTTGTCGAGACGGACATTTGGATATGTGTCTCTCCGCACACGGTCGCACGGTTCCTAACCCTAGGGTTAGCCTTTAAAGTGCGATAGCTCCTCCCACAAAGGTCGACACGGTCCCATCTTTTAGTATGTTATATAGCTTGTCGAGACGGACATTTGGATATGTGTCTCTCCGCACACGGTCGCACGGTTCCTAACCCTAGGGTTAGCCTTTAAAGTGCGATAGCTCCTCCCACAAAGGTCGACACGGTCCCATCTTTTAGTATGTTATATAGCTTGTCGAGACGGACATTTGGATATGTGTCTCTCCGCACACGGTCGCACGGTTCCTAACCCTAGGGTTAGCCTTTAAAGTGCGATAGCTCCTCCCACAAAGGTCGACACGGTCCCATCTTTTAGTATGTTATATAGCTTGTCGAGACGGACATTTGGATATGTGTCTCTCCGCACACGGTCGCACGGTTCCTAACCCTAGGGTTAGCCTTTAAAGTGCGATAGCTCCTCCCACAAAGGTCGACACGGTCCCATCTTTTAGTATGTTATATAGCTTGTCGAGACGGACATTTGGATATGTGTCTCTCCGCACACGGTCGCACGGTTCCTAACCCTAGGGTTAGCCTTTAAAGTGCGATAGCTCCTCCCACAAAGGTCGACACGGTCCCATCTTTTAGTATGTTATATAGCTTGTCGAGACGGACATTTGGATATGTGTCTCTCCGCACACGGTCGCACGGTTCCTAACCCTAGGGTTAGCCTTTAAAGTGCGATAGCTCCTCCCACAAAGGTCGACACGGTCCCATCTTTTAGTATGTTATATAGCTTGTCGAGACGGACATTTGGATATGTGTCTCTCCGCACACGGTCGCACGGTTCCTAACCCTAGGGTTAGCCTTTAAAGTGCGATAGCTCCTCCCACAAAGGTCGACACGGTCCCATCTTTTAGTATGTTATATAGCTTGTCGAGACGGACATTTGGATATGTGTCTCTCCGCACACGGTCGCACGGTTCCTAACCCTAGGGTTAGCCTTTAAAGTGCGATAGCTCCTCCCACAAAGGTCGACACGGTCCCATCTTTTAGTATGTTATATAGCTTGTCGAGACGGACATTTGGATATGTGTCTCTCCGCACACGGTCGCACGGTTCCTAACCCTAGGGTTAGCCTTTAAAGTGCGATAGCTCCTCCCACAAAGGTCGACACGGTCCCATCTTTTAGTATGTTATATAGCTTGTCGAGACGGACATTTGGATATGTGTCTCTCCGCACACGGTCGCACGGTTCCTAACCCTAGGGTTAGCCTTTAAAGTGCGATAGCTCCTCCCACAAAGGTCGACACGGTCCCATCTTTTAGTATGTTATATAGCTTGTCGAGACGGACATTTGGATATGTGTCTCTCCGCACACGGTCGCACGGTTCCTAACCCTAGGGTTAGCCTTTAAAGTGCGATAGCTCCTCCCACAAAGGTCGACACGGTCCCATCTTTTAGTATGTTATATAGCTTGTCGAGACGGACATTTGGATATGTGTCTCTCCGCACACGGTCGCACGGTTCCTAACCCTAGGGTTAGCCTTTAAAGTGCGATAGCTCCTCCCACAAAGGTCGACACGGTCCCATCTTTTAGTATGTTATATAGCTTGTCGAGACGGACATTTGGATATGTGTCTCTCCGCACACGGTCGCACGGTTCCTAACCCTAGGGTTAGCCTTTAAAGTGCGATAGCTCCTCCCACAAAGGTCGACACGGTCCCATCTTTTAGTATGTTATATAGCTTGTCGAGACGGACATTTGGATATGTGTCTCTCCGCACACGGTCGCACGGTTCCTAACCCTAGGGTTAGCCTTTAAAGTGCGATAGCTCCTCCCACAAAGGTCGACACGGTCCCATCTTTTAGTATGTTATATAGCTTGTCGAGACGGACATTTGGATATGTGTCTCTCCGCACACGGTCGCACGGTTCCTAACCCTAGGGTTAGCCTTTAAAGTGCGATAGCTCCTCCCACAAAGGTCGACACGGTCCCATCTTTTAGTATGTTATATAGCTTGTCGAGACGGACATTTGGATATGTGTCTCTCCGCACACGGTCGCACGGTTCCTAACCCTAGGGTTAGCCTTTAAAGTGCGATAGCTCCTCCCACAAAGGTCGACACGGTCCCATCTTTTAGTATGTTATATAGCTTGTCGAGACGGACATTTGGATATGTGTCTCTCCGCACACGGTCGCACGGTTCCTAACCCTAGGGTTAGCCTTTAAAGTGCGATAGCTCCTCCCACAAAGGTCGACACGGTCCCATCTTTTAGTATGTTATATAGCTTGTCGAGACGGACATTTGGATATGTGTCTCTCCGCACACGGTCGCACGGTTCCTAACCCTAGGGTTAGCCTTTAAAGTGCGATAGCTCCTCCCACAAAGGTCGACACGGTCCCATCTTTTAGTATGTTATATAGCTTGTCGAGACGGACATTTGGATATGTGTCTCTCCGCACACGGTCGCACGGTTCCTAACCCTAGGGTTAGCCTTTAAAGTGCGATAGCTCCTCCCACAAAGGTCGACACGGTCCCATCTTTTAGTATGTTATATAGCTTGTCGAGACGGACATTTGGATATGTGTCTCTCCGCACACGGTCGCACGGTTCCTAACCCTAGGGTTAGCCTTTAAAGTGCGATAGCTCCTCCCACAAAGGTCGACACGGTCCCATCTTTTAGTATGTTATATAGCTTGTCGAGACGGACATTTGGATATGTGTCTCTCCGCACACGGTCGCACGGTTCCTAACCCTAGGGTTAGCCTTTAAAGTGCGATAGCTCCTCCCACAAAGGTCGACACGGTCCCATCTTTTAGTATGTTATATAGCTTGTCGAGACGGACATTTGGATATGTGTCTCTCCGCACACGGTCGCACGGTTCCTAACCCTAGGGTTAGCCTTTAAAGTGCGATAGCTCCTCCCACAAAGGTCAGAAATAAAAGTTAGTCACGTCCACGCGTAGCCATCGATAAGACGAACGCGATGATATGTGGCTCGCTTCTGGTACTCAATTTTAAGTTTAGCATTTCAACCAAAAACACATTCTTAGTGTCAAAACACTTCCGGGTTCGCTTTGCGCCCCCTTCTGGACATTTTAGACAAAACTCTCAAGAGGGAAAAAGATTCGCAGTGGCCTACTTAGTACGTAGGCAAAAGTTTTTTTTTTTTTGAATTTTTTTGTGCAATTTCAATGGCAGACAAATGGTGGCGCTGTTGCCGCTAGGAAGCTCAGAAATCAATGAGGACAACAGATTCCGAATCGGGTCGCCATTACGGAATTTTAGATGTCTCATACTTGTGTCCTGGACGTTCAGAGGCTCCTGGGTCTTATCGGTAAGATTACCGGTAATCTTGCGAACCCCCATTGCCTAACCCTAACCCTAACCCTAACCCTTTAAAGTGCGATAGCTCCTCCCACAAAGGTCGACACGGTCCCATCTTTTAGTATGTTATATAGCTTGTCGAGACGGACATTTGGATATGTGTCTCTCCGCACACGGTCGCACGGTTCCTAACCCTAGGGTTAGCCTTTAAAGTGCGATAGCTCCTCCCACAAAGGTCGACACGGTCCCATCTTTTAGTATGTTATATAGCTTGTCGAGACGGACATTTGGATATGTGTCTCTCCGCACACGGTCGCACGGTTCCTAACCCTAGGGTTAGCCTTTAAAGTGCGATAGCTCCTCCCACAAAGGTCGACACGGTCCCATCTTTTAGTATGTTATATAGCTTGTCGAGACGGACATTTGGATATGTGTCTCTCCGCACACGGTCGCACGGTTCCTAACCCTAGGGTTAGCCTTTAAAGTGCGATAGCTCCTCCCACAAAGGTCGACACGGTCCCATCTTTTAGTATGTTATATAGCTTGTCGAGACGGACATTTGGATATGTGTCTCTCCGCACACGGTCGCACGGTTCCTAACCCTAGGGTTAGCCTTTAAAGTGCGATAGCTCCTCCCACAAAGGTCGACACGGTCCCATCTTTTAGTATGTTATATAGCTTGTCGAGACGGACATTTGGATATGTGTCTCTCCGCACACGGTCGCACGGTTCCTAACCCTAGGGTTAGCCTTTAAAGTGCGATAGCTCCTCCCACAAAGGTCGACACGGTCCCATCTTTTAGTATGTTATATAGCTTGTCGAGACGGACATTTGGATATGTGTCTCTCCGCACACGGTCGCACGGTTCCTAACCCTAGGGTTAGCCTTTAAAGTGCGATAGCTCCTCCCCACAAAGGTCGACACGGTCCCATCTTTAGTATGTTATATAGCTTGTCGAGACGGACATTTGGATATGTGTCTCTCCGCACACGGTCGCACGGTTCCTAACCCTAGGGTTAGCCTTTAAAGTGCGATAGCTCCTCCCACAAAGGTCGACACGGTCCCATCTTTTAGTATGTTATATAGCTTGTCGAGACGGACATTTGGATATGTGTCTCTCCGCACACGGTCGCACGGTTCCTAACCCTAGGGTTAGCCTTTAAAGTGCGATAGCTCCTCCCACAAAGGTCGACACGGTCCCATCTTTTAGTATGTTATATAGCTTGTCGAGACGGACATTTGGATATGTGTCTCTCCGCACACGGTCGCACGGTTCCTAACCCTAGGGTTAGCCTTTAAAGTGCGATAGCTCCTCCCACAAAGGTCGACACGGTCCCATCTTTTAGTATGTTATATAGCTTGTCGAGACGGACATTTGGATATGTGTCTCTCCGCACACGGTCGCACGGTTCCTAACCCTAGGGTTAGCCTTTAAAGTGCGATAGCTCCTCCCACAAAGGTCGACACGGTCCCATCTTTTAGTATGTTATATAGCTTGTCGAGACGGACATTTGGATATGTGTCTCTCCGCACACGGTCGCACGGTTCCTAACCCTAGGGTTAGCCTTTAAAGTGCGATAGCTCCTCCCACAAAGGTCGACACGGTCCCATCTTTTAGTATGTTATATAGCTTGTCGAGACGGACATTTGGATATGTGTCTCTCCGCACACGGTCGCACGGTTCCTAACCCTAGGGTTAGCCTTTAAAGTGCGATAGCTCCTCCCACAAAGGTCGACACGGTCCCATCTTTTAGTATGTTATATAGCTTGTCGAGACGGACATTTGGATATGTGTCTCTCCGCACACGGTCGCACGGTTCCTAACCCTAGGGTTAGCCTTTAAAGTGCGATAGCTCCTCCCACAAAGGTCGACACGGTCCCATCTTTTAGTATGTTATATAGCTTGTCGAGACGGACATTTGGATATGTGTCTCTCCGCACACGGTCGCACGGTTCCTAACCCTAGGGTTAGCCTTTAAAGTGCGATAGCTCCTCCCACAAAGGTCGACACGGTCCCATCTTTTAGTATGTTATATAGCTTGTCGAGACGGACATTTGGATATGTGTCTCTCCGCACACGGTCGCACGGTTCCTAACCCTAGGGTTAGCCTTTAAAGTGCGATAGCTCCTCCCACAAAGGTCGACACGGTCCCATCTTTTAGTATGTTATATAGCTTGTCGAGACGGACATTTGGATATGTGTCTCTCCGCACACGGTCGCACGGTTCCTAACCCTAGGGTTAGCCTTTAAAGTGCGATAGCTCCTCCCACAAAGGTCGACACGGTCCCATCTTTTAGTATGTTATATAGCTTGTCGAGACGGACATTTGGATATGTGTCTCTCCGCACACGGTCGCACGGTTCCTAACCCTAGGGTTAGCCTTTAAAGTGCGATAGCTCCTCCCACAAAGGTCAGAAATAAAAGTTAGTCACGTCCACGCGTAGCCATCGATAAGACGAACGCGATGATATGTGGCTCGCTTCTGGTACTCAATTTTAAGTTAGCATTTCAACCAAAAACACATTCTTAGTGTCAAAACACTTCCGGGTTCGCTTTGCGCCCCCTTCTGGACATTTTAGACAAAACTCTCAAGAGGGAAAAAGATTCGCAGTGGCCTACTTAGTACGTAGGCAAAAGTTTTTTTTTTTTTGAATTTTTTTGTGCAATTTCAATGGCAGACAAATGGTGGCGCTGTTGCCGCTAGGAAGCTCAGAAATCAATGAGGACAACAGATTCCGAATCGGGTCGCCATTACGGAATTTTAGATGTCTCATACTTGTGTCCTGGACGTTCAGAGGCTCCTGGGTCTTATCGGTAAGATTACCGGTAATCTTGCGAACCCCCATTGCCTAACCCTAACCCTAACCCTAACCCTTTAAAGTGCGATAGCTCCTCCCACAAAGGTCGACACGGTCCCATCTTTTAGTATGTTATATAGCTTGTCGAGACGGACATTTGGATATGTGTCTCTCCGCACACGGTCGCACGGTTCCTAACCCTAGGGTTAGCCTTTAAGTGCGATAGCTCCTCCACAAAGGTCGACACGGTCCCATCTTTTAGTATGTTATATAGCTTGTCGAGACGGACATTTGGATATGTGTCTCTCCGCACACGGTCGCACGGTTCCTAACCCTAGGGTTAGCCTTTAAAGTGCGATAGCTCCTCCCACAAAGGTCAGAAATAAAAGTTAGTCACGTCCACGCGTAGCCATCGATAAGACGAACGCGATGATATGTGGCTCGCTTCTGGTACTCAATTTTAAGTTTAGCATTTCAACCAAAAACACATTCTTAGTGTCAAAACACTTCCGGTTCGCTTTGCGCCCCCTTCTGGACATTTTAGACAAAACTCTCAAGAGGGAAAAGATTCGCAGTGGCCTACTTAGTACGTAGGCAAAAGTTTTTTTTTTTTTTTAATTTTTTTGTGCAATTTCAATGGCAGACAAATGGTGGCGCTGTTGCCGCTAGGAAGCTCAGAAATTCATGAGGACAACAGATTCCGAATCGGGTCGCCATTACGGAATTTTAGATGTCTCATACTTGTGTCCTGGACGTTCAGAGGCTCCTGGGTCTTATCGGTAAGATTACCGGTAATCTTGCGAACCCCCATTGCCTAACCCTAACCCTAACCCTAACCCTTTAAAGTGCGATAGCTCCTCCCACAAAGGTCGACACGGTCCCATCTTTTAGTATGTTATATAGCTTGTCGAGACGGACATTTGGATATGTGTCTCTCCGCACACGGTCGCACGGTTCCTAACCCTAGGGTTAGCCTTTAAAGTGCGATAGCTCCTCCCACAAAGGTCGACACGGTCCCATCTTTTAGTATGTTATATAGCTTGTCGAGACGGACATTTGGATATGTGTCTCTCCGCACACGGTCGCACGGTTCCTAACCCTAGGGTTAGCCTTTAAAGTGCGATAGCTCCTCCCACAAAGGTCGACACGGTCCCATCTTTTAGTATGTTATATAGCTTGTCGAGACGGACATTTGGATATGTGTCTCTCCGCACACGGTCGCACGGTTCCTAACCCTAGGGTTAGCCTTTAAAGTGCGATAGCTCCTCCCACAAAGGTCAGAAATAAAAGTTAGTCACGTCCACGCGTAGCCATCGATAAGACGAACGCGATGATATGTGGCTCGCTTCTGGTACTCAATTTTAAGTTTAGCATTTCAACCAAAAACACATTCTTAGTGTCAAAACACTTCCGGGTTCGCTTTGCGCCCCCTTCTGGACATTTTAGACAAAACTCTCAAGAGGGAAAAAGATTCGCAGTGGCCTACTTAGTACGTAGGCAAAAGTTTTTTTTTTTTTGAATTTTTTTGTGCAATTTCAATGGCAGACAAATGGTGGCGCTGTTGCCGCTAGGAAGCTCAGAAATCAATGAGGACAACAGATTCCGAATCGGGTCGCCATTACGGAATTTTAGATGTCTCATACTTGTGTCCTGGACGTTCAGAGGCTCCTGGGTCTTATCGGTAAGATTACCGGTAATCTTGCGAACCCCCATTGCCTAACCCTAACCCTAACCCTAACCCTTTAAAGTGCGATAGCTCCTCCCACAAAGGTCGACACGGTCCCATCTTTTAGTATGTTATATAGCTTGTCGAGACGGACATTTGGATATGTGTCTCTCCGCACACGGTCGCACGGTTCCTAACCCTAGGGTTAGCCTTTAAAGTGCGATAGCTCCTCCCACAAAGGTCGACACGGTCCCATCTTTTAGTATGTTATATAGCTTGTCGAGACGGACATTTGGATATGTGTCTCTCCGCACACGGTCGCACGGTTCCTAACCCTAGGGTTAGCCTTTAAAGTGCGATAGCTCCTCCCACAAAGGTCGACACGGTCCCATCTTTTAGTATGTTATATAGCTTGTCGAGACGGACATTTGGATATGTGTCTCTCCGCACACGGTCGCACGGTTCCTAACCCTAGGGTTAGCCTTTAAAGTGCGATAGCTCCTCCCACAAAGGTCGACACGGTCCCATCTTTTAGTATGTTATATAGCTTGTCGAGACGGACATTTGGATATGTGTCTCTCCGCACACGGTCGCACGGTTCCTAACCCTAGGGTTAGCCTTTAAAGTGCGATAGCTCCTCCCACAAAGGTCGACACGGTCCCATCTTTTAGTATGTTATATAGCTTGTCGAGACGGACATTTGGATATGTGTCTCTCCGCACACGGTCGCACGGTTCCTAACCCTAGGGTTAGCCTTTAAAGTGCGATAGCTCCTCCCACAAAGGTCGACACGGTCCCATCTTTTAGTATGTTATATAGCTTGTCGAGACGGACATTTGGATATGTGTCTCTCCGCACACGGTCGCACGGTTCCTAACCCTAGGGTTAGCCTTTAAAGTGCGATAGCTCCTCCCACAAAGGTCGACACGGTCCCATCTTTTAGTATGTTATATAGCTTGTCGAGACGGACATTTGGATATGTGTCTCTCCGCACACGGTCGCACGGTTCCTAACCCTAGGGTTAGCCTTTAAAGTGCGATAGCTCCTCCCACAAAGGTCGACACGGTCCCATCTTTTAGTATGTTATATAGCTTGTCGAGACGGACATTTGGATATGTGTCTCTCCGCACACGGTCGCACGGTTCCTAACCCTAGGGTTAGCCTTTAAAGTGCGATAGCTCCTCCCACAAAGGTCGACACGGTCCCATCTTTTAGTATGTTATATAGCTTGTCGAGACGGACATTTGGATATGTGTCTCTCCGCACACGGTCGCACGGTTCCTAACCCTAGGGTTAGCCTTTAAAGTGCGATAGCTCCTCCCACAAAGGTCGACACGGTCCCATCTTTTAGTATGTTATATAGCTTGTCGAGACGGACATTTGGATATGTGTCTCTCCGCACACGGTCGCACGGTTCCTAACCCTAGGGTTAGCCTTTAAAGTGCGATAGCTCCTCCCACAAAGGTCGACACGGTCCCATCTTTTAGTATGTTATATAGCTTGTCGAGACGGACATTTGGATATGTGTCTCTCCGCACACGGTCGCACGGTTCCTAACCCTAGGGTTAGCCTTTAAAGTGCGATAGCTCCTCCCACAAAGGTCGACACGGTCCCATCTTTTAGTATGTTATATAGCTTGTCGAGACGGACATTTGGATATGTGTCTCTCCGCACACGGTCGCACGGTTCCTAACCCTAGGGTTAGCCTTTAAAGTGCGATAGCTCCTCCCACAAAGGTCGACACGGTCCCATCTTTTAGTATGTTATATAGCTTGTCGAGACGGACATTTGGATATGTGTCTCTCCGCACACGGTCGCACGGTTCCTAACCCTAGGGTTAGCCTTTAAAGTGCGATAGCTCCTCCCACAAAGGTCGACACGGTCCCATCTTTTAGTATGTTATATAGCTTGTCGAGACGGACATTTGGATATGTGTCTCTCCGCACACGGTCGCACGGTTCCTAACCCTAGGGTTAGCCTTTAAAGTGCGATAGCTCCTCCCACAAAGGTCGACACGGTCCCATCTTTTAGTATGTTATATAGCTTGTCGAGACGGACATTTGGATATGTGTCTCTCCGCACACGGTCGCACGGTTCCTAACCCTAGGGTTAGCCTTTAAAGTGCGATAGCTCCTCCCACAAAGGTCGACACGGTCCCATCTTTTAGTATGTTATATAGCTTGTCGAGACGGACATTTGGATATGTGTCTCTCCGCACACGGTCGCACGGTTCCTAACCCTAGGGTTAGCCTTTAAAGTGCGATAGCTCCTCCCACAAAGGTCGACACGGTCCCATCTTTTAGTATGTTATATAGCTTGTCGAGACGGACATTTGGATATGTGTCTCTCCGCACACGGTCGCACGGTTCCTAACCCTAGGGTTAGCCTTTAAAGTGCGATAGCTCCTCCCACAAAGGTCGACACGGTCCCATCTTTTAGTATGTTATATAGCTTGTCGAGACGGACATTTGGATATGTGTCTCTCCGCACACGGTCGCACGGTTCCTAACCCTAGGGTTAGCCTTTAAAGTGCGATAGCTCCTCCCACAAAGGTCGACACGGTCCCATCTTTTAGTATGTTATATAGCTTGTCGAGACGGACATTTGGATATGTGTCTCTCCGCACACGGTCGCACGGTTCCTAACCCTAGGGTTAGCCTTTAAAGTGCGATAGCTCCTCCCACAAAGGTCGACACGGTCCCATCTTTTAGTATGTTATATAGCTTGTCGAGACGGACATTTGGATATGTGTCTCTCCGCACACGGTCGCACGGTTCCTAACCCTAGGGTTAGCCTTTAAAGTGCGATAGCTCCTCCCACAAAGGTCGACACGGTCCCATCTTTTAGTATGTTATATAGCTTGTCGAGACGGACATTTGGATATGTGTCTCTCCGCACACGGTCGCACGGTTCCTAACCCTAGGGTTAGCCTTTAAAGTGCGATAGCTCCTCCCACAAAGGTCAGAAATAAAAGTTAGTCACGTCCACGCGTAGCCATCGATAAGACGAACGCGATGATATGTGGCTCGCTTCTGGTACTCAATTTTAAGTTTAGCATTTCAACCAAAAACACATTCTTAGTGTCAAAACACTTCCGGGTTCGCTTTGCGCCCCCTTCTGGACATTTTAGACAAAACTCTCAAGAGGGAAAAAGATTCGCAGTGGCCTACTTAGTACGTAGGCAAAAGTTTTTTTTTTTTTGAATTTTTTTGTGCAATTTCAATGGCAGACAAATGGTGGCGCTGTTGCCGCTAGGAAGCTCAGAAATCAATGAGGACAACAGATTCCGAATCGGGTCGCCATTACGGAATTTTAGATGTCTCATACTTGTGTCCTGGACGTTCAGAGGCTCCTGGGTCTTATCGGTAAGATTACCGGTAATCTTGCGAACCCCCATTGCCTAACCCTAACCCTAACCCTAACCCTTTAAAGTGCGATAGCTCCTCCCACAAAGGTCGACACGGTCCCATCTTTTAGTATGTTATATAGCTTGTCGAGACGGACATTTGGATATGTGTCTCTCCGCACACGGTCGCACGGTTCCTAACCCTAGGGTTAGCCTTTAAAGTGCGATAGCTCCTCCCACAAAGGTCGACACGGTCCCATCTTTTAGTATGTTATATAGCTTGTCGAGACGGACATTTGGATATGTGTCTCTCCGCACACGGTCGCACGGTTCCTAACCCTAGGGTTAGCCTTTAAAGTGCGATAGCTCCTCCCACAAAGGTCAGAAATAAAAGTTAGTCACGTCCACGCGTAGCCATCGATAAGACGAACGCGATGATATGTGGCTCGCTTCTGGTACTCAATTTTAAGTTTAGCATTTCAACCAAAAACACATTCTTAGTGTCAAAACACTTCCGGGTTCGCTTTGCGCCCCCTTCTGGACATTTTAGACAAAACTCTCAAGAGGGAAAAAGATTCGCAGTGGCCTACTTAGTACGTAGGCAAAAGTTTTTTTTTTTTTTATTTTTTTTGTGCAATTTCAATGGCAGACAAATGGTGGCGCTGTTGCCGCTAGGAAGCTCAGAAATTCATGAGGACAACAGATTCCGAATCGGGTCGCCATTACGGAATTTTAGATGTCTCATACTTGTGTCCTGGACGTTCAGAGGCTCCTGGGTCTTATCGGTAAGATTACCGGTAATCTTGCGAACCCCCATTGCCTAACCCTAACCCTAACCCTAACCCTTTAAAGTGCGATAGCTCCTCCCACAAAGGTCGACACGGTCCCATCTTTTAGTATGTTATATAGCTTGTCGAGACGGACATTTGGATATGTGTCTCTCCGCACACGGTCGCACGGTTCCTAACCCTAGGGTTAGCCTTTAAAGTGCGATAGCTCCTCCCACAAAGGTCGACACGGTCCCATCTTTTAGTATGTTATATAGCTTGTCGAGACGGACATTTGGATATGTGTCTCTCCGCACACGGTCGCACGGTTCCTAACCCTAGGGTTAGCCTTTAAAGTGCGATAGCTCCTCCCACAAAGGTCGACACGGTCCCATCTTTTAGTATGTTATATAGCTTGTCGAGACGGACATTTGGATATGTGTCTCTCCGCACACGGTCGCACGGTTCCTAACCCTAGGGTTAGCCTTTAAAGTGCGATAGCTCCTCCCACAAAGGTCAGAAATAAAAGTTAGTCACGTCCACGCGTAGCCATCGATAAGACGAACGCGATGATATGTGGCTCGCTTCTGGTACTCAATTTTAAGTTTAGCATTTCAACCAAAAACACATTCTTAGTGTCAAAACACTTCCGGGTTCGCTTTGCGCCCCCTTCTGGACATTTTAGACAAAACTCTCAAGAGGGAAAAAGATTCGCAGTGGCCTACTTAGTACGTAGGCAAAAGTTTTTTTTTTTTTTAATTTTTTTGTGCAATTTCAATGGCAGACAAATGGTGGCGCTGTTGCCGCTAGGAAGCTCAGAAATCAATGAGGACAACAGATTCCGAATCGGGTCGCCATTACGGAATTTTAGATGTCTCATACTTGTGTCCTGGACGTTCAGAGGCTCCTGGGTCTTATCGGTAAGATTACCGGTAATCTTGCGAACCCCCATTGCCTAACCCTAACCCTAACCCTAACCCTTTAAAGTGCGATAGCTCCTCCCACAAAGGTCGACACGGTCCCATCTTTTAGTATGTTATATAGCTTGTCGAGACGGACATTTGGATATGTGTCTCTCCGCACACGGTCGCACGGTTCCTAACCCTAGGGTTAGCCTTTAAAGTGCGATAGCTCCTCCCACAAAGGTCGACACGGTCCCATCTTTTAGTATGTTATATAGCTTGTCGAGACGGACATTTGGATATGTGTCTCTCCGCACACGGTCGCACGGTTCCTAACCCTAGGGTTAGCCTTTAAAGTGCGATAGCTCCTCCCACAAAGGTCGACACGGTCCCATCTTTTAGTATGTTATATAGCTTGTCGAGACGGACATTTGGATATGTGTCTCTCCGCACACGGTCGCACGGTTCCTAACCCTAGGGTTAGCCTTTAAAGTGCGATAGCTCCTCCCACAAAGGTCAGAAATAAAAGTTAGTCACGTCCACGCGTAGCCATCGATAAGACGAACGCGATGATATGTGGCTCGCTTCTGGTACTCAATTTTAAGTTTAGCATTTCAACCAAAAACACATTCTTAGTGTCAAAACACTTCCGGGTTCGCTTTGCGCCCCCTTCTGGACATTTTAGACAAAACTCTCAAGAGGGAAAAAGATTCGCAGTGGCCTACTTAGTACGTAGGCAAAAGTTTTTTTTTTTTGAATTTTTTTGTGCAATTTCAATGGCAGACAAATGGTGGCGCTGTTGCCGCTAGGAAGCTCAGAAATCAATGAGGACAACAGATTCCGAATCGGGTCGCCATTACGGAATTTTAGATGTCTCATACTTGTGTCCTGGACGTTCAGAGGCTCCTGGGTCTTATCGGTAAGATTACCGGTAATCTTGCGAACCCCCATTGCCTAACCCTAACCCTAACCCTAACCCTAACCCTAACCCTAACCCTAACCCTAACCCTAACCCTAACCCTAACCCTAACCCTAACCCTAACCCTAACCCTAACCCTAACCCTAACCCCTAACCCTAACCCTAACCCTAACCCTAACCCTAACCCTAACCCTAACCCTAACCTAACCCTAACCCTAACCCTAACCCTAACCCTAACCCTAACCCTGTGAAAGTGACATTTTGGCCCTGTTGTCCCAAACTGCCCCAGCACTTCCCACATTGCTCAAAGTGGCTAGCTTTCATCCCAACACAGTTTATAGGGCCATACGGTACATAGTTTTCAAGTTACAGACTAAGCTAAGCAAAAGTGAACCAGGCCTTTTTACTGTGAAAATGGCACTTTGGGACTGTGAAAGTGACATTTTGGCCCTGTTGTCCCAAACTGCCCCAGCACTTCCCACATTGCTCAAAGTGGCTAGCTTTCATCCCAACACAGTTTATAGGGCCATACGGTACATAGTTTTCAAGTTACAGACTAAGCTAAGCAAAAGTGAACCAGGCCTTTTTACTGTGAAAATGGCACTTTGGGACTGTGAAAGTGACATTTTGGCCCTGTTCGTTCCCTGTTGTCCCAAACTGCCCCAGCTCTTGCCACAATGCTCAAAGTGGCTAGCTTTCATCCCAACACAGTTTATAGGGCCATACGGTACATAGTTTTCAAGTTACAGACTAAGCTAAGCAAAAGTGAACCAGGCCTTTTTACTGTGAAAATGGCACTTTGGGACTGTGAAAGTGACATTTTGGCCCTGTTGTCCCAAACTGCCCCAGCACTTCCCACACTGCTCAAAGTGGCTAGCTTTCATCCCAACACAGTTTATAGGGCCATACGGTACATAGTTTTCAAGTTACAGACTAAGCTAAGCAAAAGTGAACCAGGCCTTTTTACTGTGAAAATGGCACTTTGGGACTGTGAAAGTGACATTTTGGCCCTGTTGTCCCAAACTGCCCCAGCACTTCCCACATTGCTCAAAGTGGCTAGCTTTCATCCCAACACAGTTTATAGGGCCATACGGTACATAGTTTTCAAGTTACAGACTAAGCTAAGCAAAAGTGAACCAGGCCTTTTTACTGTGAAAATGGCACTTTGGGACTGTGAAAGTGACATTTTGGCCCTGTTGTCCCAAACTGCCCCAGCACTTCCCACATTGCTCAAAGTGGCTAGCTTTCATCCCAACACAGTTTATAGGGCCATACGGTACATAGTTTTCAAGTTACAGACTAAGCTAAGCAAAAGTGAACCAGGCCTTTTTACTGTGAAAATGGCACTTTGGGACTGTGAAAGTGACATTTTGGCCCTGTTGTCCCAAACTGCCCCAGCACTTCCCACATTGCTCAAAGTGGCTAGCTTTCATCCCAACACAGTTTATAGGGCCATACGGTACATAGTTTTCAAGTTACAGACTAAGCTAAGCAAAAGTGAACCAGGCCTTTTTACTGTGAAAATGGCACTTTGGGACTGTGAAAGTGACATTTTGGCCCTGTTCGTTCCCTGTTGTCCCAAACTGCCCCAGCTCTTGCCACAATGCTCAAAGTGGCTAGCTTTCATCCCAACACAGTTTATAGGGCCATACGGTACATAGTTTTCAAGTTACAGACTAAGCTAAGCAAAAGTGAACCAGGCCTTTTTACTGTGAAAATGGCACTTTGGGACTGTGAAAGTGACATTTTGGCCCTGTTGTCCCAAACTGCCCCAGCACTTCCCACATTGCTCAAAGTGGCTAGCTTTCATCCCAACACAGTTTATAGGGCCATACGGTACATAGTTTTCAAGTTACAGACTAAGCTAAGCAAAAGTGAACCAGGCCTTTTTACTGTGAAAATGGCACTTTGGGACTGTGAAAGTGACATTTTGGCCCTGTTGTCCCAAACTGCCCCAGCACTTCCCACATTGCTCAAAGTGGCTAGCTTTCATCCCAACACAGTTTATAGGGCCATACGGTACATAGTTTTCAAGTTACAGACAAAGCTAAGCAAAATGAATCTTTTTTTTTTTACTGTGAAAACGGCACTTTGGGACTGTGAAAGTGACATTTTGGCCCTGTTGTCCCAAACTGCCCCAGCACTTCCCACATTGCTCAAAGTGGCTAGCTTTCATCCCAACACAGTTTATAGGGCCATACGGTACATAGTTTTCAAGTTACAGACTAAGCTAAGCAAAATGAATCTGTTTTTTTTTACTGTGAAAATGGCACTTTGGGACTGTGAAAGTGACATTTTGGCCCTGTTGTCCCAAACTGCCCCAGCACTTCCCACATTGCTCAAAGTGGCTAGCTTTCATCCCAACACAGTTTATAGGGCCATACGGTACATAGTTTTCAAGTTACAGACTAAGCTAAGCAAAAGTGAACCAGGCCTTTTTACTGTGAAAATGGCACTTTGGGACTGTGAAAGTGACATTTTGGCCCTGTTGTCCCAAACTGCCCCAGCACTTCCCACATTGCTCAAAGTGGCTAGCTTTCATCCCAACACAGTTTATAGGGCCATACGGTACATAGTTTTCAAGTTACAGACTAAGCTAAGCAAAATGAATCTGTTTTTTTTTTACTGTGAAAATGGCACTTTGGGACTGTGAAAGTGACATTTTGGCCCTGTTGTCCCAAACTGCCCCAGCACTTCCCACATTGCTCAAAGTGGCTAGCTTTCATCCCAACACAGTTTATAGGGCCATACGGTACATAGTTTTCAAGTTACAGACTAAGCTAAGCAAAAGTGAACCAGGCCTTTTTACTGTGAAAATGGCACTTTGGGACTGTGAAAGTGACATTTTGGCCCTGTTGTCCCAAACTGCCCCAGCACTTCCCACATTGCTCAAAGTGGCTAGCTTTCATCCCAACACAGTTTATAGGGCCATACGGTACATAGTTTTCAAGTTACAGACTAAGCTAAGCAAAAGTGAACCAGGCCTTTTTACTGTGAAAATGGCACTTTGGGACTGTGAAAGTGACATTTTGGCCCTGTTGTCCCAAACTGCCCCAGCACTTCCCACATTGCTCAAAGTGGCTAGCTTTCATCCCAACACAGTTTATAGGGCCATACGGTACATAGTTTTCAAGTTACAGACTAAGCTAAGCAAAATGAATCTTTTTTTTTTTACTGTGAAAACGGCACTTTGGGACTGTGAAAGTGACATTTTGGCCCTGTTGTCCCAAACTGCCCCAGCACTTCCCACATTGCTCAAAGTGGCTAGCTTTCATCCCAACACAGTTTATAGGGCCATACGGTACATAGTTTTCAAGTTACAGACTAAGCTAAGCAAAAGTGAACCAGGCCTTTTTACTGTGAAAATGGCACTTTGGGACTGTGAAAGTGACATTTTGGCCCTGTTGTCCCAAACTGCCCCAGCACTTCCCACATTGCTCAAAGTGGCTAGCTTTCATCCCAACACAGTTTATAGGGCCATACGGTACATAGTTTTCAAGTTACAGACTAAGCTAAGCAAAAGTGAACCAGGCCTTTTTACTGTGAAAATGGCACTTTGGGACTGTGAAAGTGACATTTTGGCCCTGTTGTCCCAAACTGCCCCAGCACTTCCCACATTGCTCAAAGTGGCTAGCTTTCATCCCAACACAGTTTATAGGGCCATACGGTACATAGTTTTCAAGTTACAGACTAAGCTAAGCAAAAGTGAACCAGGCCTTTTTACTGTGAAAATGGCACTTTGGGACTGTGAAAGTGACATTTTGGCCCTGTTCGTTCCCTGTTGTCCCAAACTGCCCCAGCTCTTGCCACAATGCTCAAAGTGGCTAGCTTTCATCCCAACACAGTTTATAGGGCCATACGGTACATAGTTTTCAAGTTACAGACTAAGCTAAGCAAAAGTGAACCAGGCCTTTTTACTGTGAAAATGGCACTTTGGGACTGTGAAAGTGACATTTTGGCCCTGTTGTCCCAAACTGCCCCAGCACTTCCCACACTGCTCAAAGTGGCTAGCTTTCATCCCAACACAGTTTATAGGGCCATACGGTACATAGTTTTCAAGTTACAGACTAAGCTAAGCAAAAGTGAACCAGGCCTTTTTACTGTGAAAATGGCACTTTGGGACTGTGAAAGTGACATTTTGGCCCTGTTGTCCCAAACTGCCCCAGCACTTCCCACATTGCTCAAAGTGGCTAGCTTTCATCCCAACACAGTTTATAGGGCCATACGGTACATAGTTTTCAAGTTACAGACTAAGCTAAGCAAAAGTGAACCAGGCCTTTTTACTGTGAAAATGGCACTTTGGGACTGTGAAAGTGACATTTTGGCCCTGTTGTCCCAAACTGCCCCAGCACTTCCCACATTGCTCAAAGTGGCTAGCTTTCATCCCAACACAGTTTATAGGGCCATACGGTACATAGTTTTCAAGTTACAGACTAAGCTAAGCAAAATGAATCTTTTTTTTTTACTGTGAAAACGGCACTTTGGGACTGTGAAAGTGACATTTTGGCCCTGTTGTCCCAAACTGCCCCAGCACTTCCCACATTGCTCAAAGTGGCTAGCTTTCATCCCAACACAGTTTATAGGGCCATACGGTACATAGTTTTCAAGTTACAGACTAAGCTAAGCAAAAGTGAACCAGGCCTTTTTACTGTGAAAATGGCACTTTGGGACTGTGAAAGTGACATTTTGGCCCTGTTGTCCCAAACTGCCCCAGCACTTCCCACATTGCTCAAAGTGGCTAGCTTTCATCCCAACACAGTTTATAGGGCCATACGGTACATAGTTTTCAAGTTACAGACTAAGCTAAGCAAAAGTGAACCAGGCCTTTTTACTGTGAAAATGGCACTTTGGGACTGTGAAAGTGACATTTTGGCCCTGTTGTCCCAAACTGCCCCAGCACTTCCCACATTGCTCAAAGTGGCTAGCTTTCATCCCAACACAGTTTATAGGGCCATACGGTACATAGTTTTCAAGTTACAGACTAAGCTAAGCAAAAGTGAACCAGGCCTTTTTACTGTGAAAATGGCACTTTGGGACTGTGAAAGTGACATTTTGGCCCTGTTGTCCCAAACTGCCCCAGCACTTCCCACATTGCTCAAAGTGGCTAGCTTTCATCCCAACACAGTTTATAGGGCCATACGGTACATAGTTTTCAAGTTACAGACTAAGCTAAGCAAAAGTGAACCAGGCCTTTTTACTGTGAAAATGGCACTTTGGGACTGTGAAAGTGACATTTTGGCCCTGTTGTCCCAAACTGCCCCAGCACTTCCCACATTGCTCAAAGTGGCTAGCTTTCATCCCAACACAGTTTATAGGGCCATACGGTACATAGTTTTCAAGTTACAGACTAAGCTAAGCAAAAGTGAACCAGGCCTTTTTACTGTGAAAATGGCACTTTGGGACTGTGAAAGTGACATTTTGGCCCTGTTGTCCCAAACTGCCCCAGCACTTCCCACATTGCTCAAAGTGGCTAGCTTTCATCCCAACACAGTTTATAGGGCCATACGGTACATAGTTTTCAAGTTACAGACTAAGCTAAGCAAAAGTGAACCAGGCCTTTTTACTGTGAAAATGGCACTTTGGGACTGTGAAAGTGACATTTTGGCCCTGTTCGTTCCCTGTTGTCCCAAACTGCCCCAGCTCTTGCCACAATGCTCAAAGTGGCTAGCTTTCATCCCAACACAGTTTATAGGGCCATACGGTACATAGTTTTCAAGTTACAGACTAAGCTAAGCAAAAGTGAACCAGGCCTTTTTACTGTGAAAATGGCACTTTGGGACTGTGAAAGTGACATTTTGGCCCTGTTGTCCCAAACTGCCCCAGCACTTCCCACATTGCTCAAAGTGGCTAGCTTTCATCCCAACACAGTTTATAGGGCCATACGGTACATAGTTTTCAAGTTACAGACTAAGCTAAGCAAAAGTGAACCAGGCCTTTTTACTGTGAAAATGGCACTTTGGGACTGTGAAAGTGACATTTTGGCCCTGTTGTCCCAAACTGCCCCAGCACTTCCCACATTGCTCAAAGTGGCTAGCTTTCATCCCAACACAGTTTATAGGGCCATACGGTACATAGTTTTCAAGTTACAGACTAAGCTAAGCAAAAGTGAACCAGGCCTTTTTACTGTGAAAATGGCACTTTGGGACTGTGAAAGTGACATTTTGGCCCTGTTGTCCCAAACTGCCCCAGCACTTCCCACATTGCTCAAAGTGGCTAGCTTTCATCCCAACACAGTTTATAGGGCCATACGGTACATAGTTTTCAAGTTACAGACTAAGCTAAGCAAAAGTGAACCAGGCCTTTTTACTGTGAAAATGGCACTTTGGGACTGTGAAAGTGACATTTTGGCCCCTGTTGTCCCAAACTGCCCCAGCACTTCCCACATTGCTCAAAGTGGCTAGCTTTCATCCCAACACAGTTTATAGGGCCATACGGTACATAGTTTTCAAGTTACAGACTAAGCTAAGCAAAAAGTGAACCAGGCCTTTTTACTGTGAAAATGGCACTTTGGGACTGTGAAAGTGACATTTTGGCCCTGTTGTCCCAAACTGCCCCAGCACTTCCCACATTGCTCAAAGTGGCTAGCTTTCATCCCAACACAGTTTATAGGGCCATACGGTACATAGTTTTCAAGTTACAGACTAAGCTAAGCAAAAGTGAACCAGGCCTTTTTACTGTGAAAATGGCACTTTGGGACTGTGAAAGTGACATTTTGGCCCTGTTCGTTCCCTGTTGTCCCAAACTGCCCCAGCTCTTGCCACAATGCTCAAAGTGGCTAGCTTTCATCCCAACACAGTTTATAGGGCCATACGGTACATAGTTTTCAAGTTACAGACTAAGCTAAGCAAAAGTGAACCAGGCCTTTTTACTGTGAAAATGGCACTTTGGACTGTGAAAGTGACATTTTGGCCCTGTTGTCCCAAACTGCCCCAGCACTTCCCACATTGCTCAAAGTGGCTAGCTTTCATCCCAACACAGTTTATAGGGCCATACGGTACATAGTTTTCAAGTTACAGACTAAGCTAAGCAAAAGTGAACCAGGCCTTTTTACTGTGAAAATGGCACTTTGGGACTGTGAAAGTGACATTTTGGCCCTGTTGTCCCAAACTGCCCCAGCACTTCCCACATTGCTCAAAGTGGCTAGCTTTCATCCCAACACAGTTTATAGGGCCATACGGTACATAGTTTTCAAGTTACAGACAAAGCTAAGCAAAATGAATCTTTTTTTTTTTACTGTGAAAACGGCACTTTGGGACTGTGAAAGTGACATTTTGGCCCTGTTGTCCCAAACTGCCCCAGCACTTCCCACATTGCTCAAAGTGGCTAGCTTTCATCCCAACACAGTTTATAGGGCCATACGGTACATAGTTTTCAAGTTACAGACTAAGCTAAGCAAAATGAATCTGTTTTTTTTTACTGTGAAAATGGCACTTTGGGACTGTGAAAGTGACATTTTGGCCCTGTTGTCCCAAACTGCCCCAGCACTTCCCACATTGCTCAAAGTGGCTAGCTTTCATCCCAACACAGTTTATAGGGCCATACGGTACATAGTTTTCAAGTTACAGACTAAGCTAAGCAAAAGTGAACCAGGCCTTTTTACTGTGAAAATGGCACTTTGGGACTGTGAAAGTGACATTTTGGCCCTGTTGTCCCAAACTGCCCCAGCACTTCCCACATTGCTCAAAGTGGCTAGCTTTCATCCCAACACAGTTTATAGGGCCATACGGTACATAGTTTTCAAGTTACAGACTAAGCTAAGCAAAAGTGAATCTGTTTCTTTTTTACTGTGAAAATGGCACTTTGGGACTGTGAAAGTGACATTTTGGCCCTGTTGTCCCAAACTGCCCCAGCACTTCCCACATTGCTCAAAGTGGCTAGCTTTCATCCCAACACAGTTTATAGGGCCATACGGTACATAGTTTTCAAGTTACAGACTAAGCTAAGCAAAAGTGAACCAGGCCTTTTTTACTGTGAAAATGGCACTTTGGGACTGTGAAAGTGACATTTTGGCCCTGTTGTCCCAAACTGCCCCAGCACTTCCCACATTGCTCAAAGTGGCTAGCTTTCATCCCAACACAGTTTATAGGGCCATACGGTACATAGTTTTCAAGTTACAGACTAAGCTAAGCAAAAGTGAACCAGGCCTTTTTACTGTGAAAATGGCACTTTGGGACTGTGAAAGTGACATTTTGGCCCTGTTGTCCCAAACTGCCCCAGCACTTCCCACATTGCTCAAAGTGGCTAGCTTTCATCCCAACACAGTTTATAGGGCCATACGGTACATAGTTTTCAAGTTACAGACTAAGCTAAGCAAAATGAATCTTTTCTTTTTTTACTGTGAAAACGGCACTTTGGGACTGTGAAAGTGACATTTTGGCCCTGTTGTCCCAAACTGCCCCAGCACTTCCCACATTGCTCAAAGTGGCTAGCTTTCATCCCAACACAGTTTATAGGGCCATACGGTACATAGTTTTCAAGTTACAGACTAAGCTAAGCAAAAGTGAACCAGGCCTTTTTACTGTGAAAATGGCACTTTGGGACTGTGAAAGTGACATTTTGGCCCTGTTGTCCCAAACTGCCCCAGCACTTCCCACATTGCTCAAAGTGGCTAGCTTTCATCCCAACACAGTTTATAGGGCCATACGGTACATAGTTTTCAAGTTACAGACTAAGCTAAGCAAAAGTGAACCAGGCCTTTTTACTGTGAAAATGGCACTTTGGGACTGTGAAAGTGACATTTTGGCCCTGTTGTCCCAAACTGCCCCAGCACTTCCCACATTGCTCAAAGTGGCTAGCTTTCATCCCAACACAGTTTATAGGGCCATACGGTACATAGTTTTCAAGTTACAGACTAAGCTAAGCAAAAGTGAACCAGGCCTTTTTACTGTGAAAATGGCACTTTGGGACTGTGAAAGTGACATTTTGGCCCTGTTCGTTCCCTGTTGTCCCAAACTGCCCCAGCTCTTGCCACAATGCTCAAAGTGGCTAGCTTTCATCCCAACACAGTTTATAGGGCCATACGGTACATAGTTTTTCAAGTTACAGACTAAGCTAAGCAAAAGTGAACCAGGCCTTTTTACTGTGAAAATGGCACTTTGGGACTGTGAAAGTGACATTTTGGCCCTGTTGTCCCAAACTGCCCCAGCACTTCCCACACTGCTCAAAGTGGCTAGCTTTCATCCCAACACAGTTTATAGGGCCATACGGTACATAGTTTTCAAGTTACAGACTAAGCTAAGCAAAAGTGAACCAGGCCTTTTTACTGTGAAAATGGCACTTTGGGACTGTGAAAGTGACATTTTGGCCCTGTTGTCCCAAACTGCCCCAGCACTTCCCACATTGCTCAAAGTGGCTAGCTTTCATCCCAACACAGTTTATAGGGCCATACGGTACATAGTTTTCAAGTTACAGACTAAGCTAAGCAAAAGTGAACCAGGCCTTTTTACTGTGAAAATGGCACTTTGGGACTGTGAAAGTGACATTTTGGCCCTGTTGTCCCAAACTGCCCCAGCACTTCCCACATTGCTCAAAGTGGCTAGCTTTCATCCCAACACAGTTTATAGGGCCATACGGTACATAGTTTTCAAGTTACAGACTAAGCTAAGCAAAAGTGAACCAGGCCTTTTTACTGTGAAAATGGCACTTTGGGACTGTGAAAGTGACATTTTGGCCCTGTTGTCCCAAACTGCCCCAGCACTTCCCACATTGCTCAAAGTGGCTAGCTTTCATCCCAACACAGTTTATAGGGCCATACGGTACATAGTTTTCAAGTTACAGACTAAGCTAAGCAAAATGAATCTTTTTTTTTTTACTGTGAAAACGGCACTTTGGGACTGTGAAAGTGACATTTTGGCCCTGTTGTCCCAAACTGCCCCAGCACTTCCCACATTGCTCAAAGTGGCTAGCTTTCATCCCAACACAGTTTATAGGGCCATACGGTACATAGTTTCAAGTTACAGACTAAGCTAAGCAAAAGTGAACCAGGCCTTTTTACTGTGAAAATGGCACTTTGGGACTGTGAAAGTGACATTTTGGCCCTGTTGTCCCAAACTGCCCCAGCACTTCCCACATTGCTCAAAGTGGCTAGCTTTCATCCCAACACAGTTTATAGGGCCATACGGTACATAGTTTTCAAGTTACAGACTAAGCTAAGCAAAAGTGAACCAGGCCTTTTTACTGTGAAAATGGCACTTTGGGACTGTGAAAGTGACATTTTGGCCCTGTTCGTTCCCTGTTGTCCCAAACTGCCCCAGCTCTTGCCACAATGCTCAAAGTGGCTAGCTTTCATCCAACACAGTTTATAGGGCCATACGGTACATAGTTTTCAAGTTACAGACTAAGCTAAGCAAAAGTGAACCAGGCCTTTTTACTGTGAAAATGGCACTTTGGGACTGTGAAAGTGACATTTTGGCCCTGTTGTCCCAAACTGCCCCAGCACTTCCCACATTGCTCAAAGTGGCTAGCTTTCATCCCAACACAGTTTATAGGGCCATACGGTACATAGTTTTCAAGTTACAGACTAAGCTAAGCAAAAGTGAACCAGGCCTTTTTACTGTGAAAATGGCACTTTGGGACTGTGAAAGTGACATTTTGGCCCTGTTGTCCCAAACTGCCCCAGCACTTCCCACATTGCTCAAAGTGGCTAGCTTTCATCCCAACACAGTTTATAGGGCCATACGGTACATAGTTTTCAAGTTACAGACAAAGCTAAGCAAAATGAATCTTTTTTTTTTTACTGTGAAAACGGCACTTTGGGACTGTGAAAGTGACATTTTGGCCCTGTTGTCCCAAACTGCCCCAGCACTTCCCACATTGCTCAAAGTGGCTAGCTTTCATCCCAACACAGTTTATAGGGCCATACGGTACATAGTTTTCAAGTTACAGACTAAGCTAAGCAAAATGAATCTGTTTTTTTTTACTGTGAAAATGGCACTTTGGGACTGTGAAAGTGACATTTTGGCCCTGTTGTCCCAAACTGCCCCAGCACTTCCCACATTGCTCAAAGTGGCTAGCTTTCATCCCAACACAGTTTATAGGGCCATACGGTACATAGTTTTCAAGTTACAGACTAAGCTAAGCAAAAGTGAACCAGGCCTTTTTACTGTGAAAATGGCACTTTGGGACTGTGAAAGTGACATTTTGGCCCTGTTGTCCCAAACTGCCCCAGCACTTCCCACATTGCTCAAAGTGGCTAGCTTTCATCCCAACACAGTTTATAGGGCCATACGGTACATAGTTTTCAAGTTACAGACTAAGCTAAGCAAAATGAATCTGTTTTTTTTTACTGTGAAAATGGCACTTTGGGACTGTGAAAGTGACATTTTGGCCCTGTTGTCCCAAACTGCCCCAGCACTTCCCACATTGCTCAAAGTGGCTAGCTTTCATCCCAACACAGTTTATAGGGCCATACGGTACATAGTTTTCAAGTTACAGACTAAGCTAAGCAAAAGTGAACCAGGCCTTTTTACTGTGAAAATGGCACTTTGGGACTGTGAAAGTGACATTTTGGCCCTGTTGTCCCAAACTGCCCCAGCACTTCCCACATTGCTCAAAGTGGCTAGCTTTCATCCCAACACAGTTTATAGGGCCATACGGTACATAGTTTTCAAGTTACAGACTAAGCTAAGCAAAAGTGAACCAGGCCTTTTTACTGTGAAAATGGCACTTTGGGACTGTGAAAGTGACATTTTGGCCCTGTTGTCCCAAACTGCCCCAGCACTTCCCACATTGCTCAAAGTGGCTAGCTTTCATCCCAACACAGTTTATAGGGCCATACGGTACATAGTTTTCAAGTTACAGACTAAGCTAAGCAAAATGAATCTTTCCTTTTTTACTGTGAAAACTGGCACTTTGGGACTGTGAAAGTGACATTTTGGCCCTGTTGTCCCAAACTGCCCCCAGCACTTCCACATTGCTCAAAGTGGCTAGCTTTCATCCCAACACAGTTTATAGGGCCATACGGTACATAGTTTTCAAGTTACAGACTAAGCTAAGCAAAAGTGAACCAGGCCTTTTTACTGTGAAAATGGCACTTTGGGACTGTGAAAGTGACATTTTGGCCCTGTTGTCCCAAACTGCCCCAGCACTTCCCACATTGCTCAAAGTGGCTAGCTTTCATCCAACACAGTTTATAGGGCCATACGGTACATAGTTTTCAAGTTACAGACTAAGCTAAGCAAAAGTGAACCAGGCCTTTTTTACTGTGAAAATGGCACTTTGGGACTGTGAAAGTGACATTTTGGCCCTGTTGTCCCAAACTGCCCCAGCACTTCCCACATTGCTCAAAGTGGCTAGCTTTCATCCCAAACACAGTTTATAGGGCCATACGGTACATAGTTTTCAAGTTACAGACTAAGCTAAGCAAAAGTGAACCAGGCCTTTTTACTGTGAAAATGGCACTTTGGGACTGTGAAAGTGACATTTTGGCCCTGTTGTCCCAAACTGCCCCAGCACTTCCCACATTGCTCAAAGTGGCTAGCTTTCATCCCAACACAGTTTATAGGGCCATACGGTACATAGTTTTCAAGTTACAGACTAAGCTAAGCAAAAGTGAACCAGGCCTTTTTACTGTGAAAATGGCACTTTGGGACTGTGAAAGTGACATTTTGGGGGGGCCCTCGTTGTCCCAAACTGCCCCAGCACTTCCCACATTGCTCAAAGTGGCTAGCTTTCATCCCAACACAGTTTATAGGGCCATACGGTACATAGTTTTCAAGTTACAGACTAAGCTAAGCAAAATGAATCTTTCCTTTTTTTTACTGTGAAAACGGCACTTTGGGACTGTGAAAGTGACATTTTGGCCCTGTTGTCCCAAACTGCCCCAGCACTTCCCACATTGCTCAAAGTGGCTAGCTTTCATCCCAACACAGTTTATAGGGCCATACGGTACATAGTTTTCAAGTTACAGACTAAGCTAAGCAAAAGTGAACCAGGCCTTTTTACTGTGAAAATGGCACTTTGGGACTGTGAAAGTGACATTTTGGCCCTGTTGTCCCAAACTGCCCCAGCACTTCCCACATTGCTCAAAGTGGCTAGCTTTCATCCCAACACAGTTTATAGGGCCATACGGTACATAGTTTTCAAGTTACAGACTAAGCTAAGCAAAAGTGAACCAGGCCTTTTTACTGTGAAAATGGCACTTTGGGACTGTGAAAGTGACATTTTGGCCCTGTTGTCCCAAACTGCCCCAGCACTTCCCACATTGCTCAAAGTGGCTAGCTTTCATCCCAACACAGTTTATAGGGCCATACGGTACATAGTTTTCAAGTTACAGACTAAGCTAAGCAAAAGTGAACCAGGCCTTTTTACTGTGAAAATGGCACTTTGGGACTGTGAAAGTGACATTTTGGCCCTGTTGTCCCAAACTGCCCCAGCACTTCCCACATTGCTCAAAGTGGCTAGCTTTCATCCCAACACAGTTTATAGGGCCATACGGTTACATAGTTTTCAAGTTACAGACTAAGCTAAGCAAAAGTGAACCAGGCCTTTTTACTGTGAAAATGGCACTTTGGGACTGTGAAAGTGACATTTTGGCCCTGTTCGTTCCTGTTGTCCCAAACTGCCCCAGCTCTTGCCACAATGCTCAAAGTGGCTAGCTTTCATCCCAACACAGTTTATAGGGCCATACGGTACATAGTTTTCAAGTTACAGACTAAGCTAAGCAAAAGTGAACCAGGCCTTTTTACTGTGAAAATGGCACTTTGGGACTGTGAAAGTGACATTTTGGCCCTGTTGTCCCAAACTGCCCCAGCACTTCCCACATTGCTCAAAGTGGCTAGCTTTCATCCCAACACAGTTTATAGGGCCATACGGTACATAGTTTTCAAGTTACAGACTAAGCTAAGCAAAAGTGAACCAGGCCTTTTTACTGTGAAAATGGCACTTTGGGACTGTGAAAGTGACATTTTGGCCCTGTTGTCCCAACTGCCCCAGCACTTCCCACATTGCTCAAAGTGGCTAGCTTTCATCCCAACACAGTTTATAGGGCCATACGGTACATAGTTTTCAAGTTACAGACTAAGCTAAGCAAAGTGAACCAGGCCTTTTTACTGTGAAAATGGCACTTTGGGACTGTGAAAGTGACATTTTGGCCCTGTTGTCCCAAACTGCCCAGCACTTCCCACATTGCTCAAAGTGGCTAGCTTTCATCCCAACACAGTTTATAGGGCCATACGGTACATAGTTTTCAAGTTACAGACTAAGCTAAGCAAAATGAATCTTTTTTTTTTACTGTGAAAACGGCACTTTGGGACTGTGAAAGTGACATTTTGGCCCTGTTGTCCCAAACTGCCCCAGCACTTCCCACATTGCTCAAAGTGGCTAACTTTCATCCCAACACAGTTTATAGGGCCATACGGTACATAGTTTTCAAGTTACAGACTAAGCTAAGCAAAAGTGAACCAGGCCTTTTTACTGTGAAAATGGCACTTTGGGACTGTGAAAGTGACATTTTGGCCCTGTTGTCCCAAACTGCCCCAGCACTTCCCACATTGCTCAAAGTGGCTAGCTTTCATCCCAACACAGTTTATAGGGCCATACGGTACATAGTTTTCAAGTTACAGACTAAGCTAAGCAAAAGTGAACCAGGCCTTTTTACTGTGAAAATGGCACTTTGGGACTGTGAAAGTGACATTTTGGCCCTGTTGTCCCAAACTGCCCCAGCACTTCCCACACTGCTCAAAGTGGCTAGCTTTCATCCCAACACAGTTTATAGGGCCATACGGTACATAGTTTTCAAGTTACAGACTAAGCTAAGCAAAAGTGAACCAGGCCTTTTTACTGTGAAAATGGCACTTTGGGACTGTGAAAGTGACATTTTGGCCCTGTTGTCCCAAACTGCCCCAGCACTTCCCACATTGCTCAAAGTGGCTAGCTTTCATCCCAACACAGTTTATAGGGCCATACGGTACATAGTTTTCAAGTTACAGACTAAGCTAAGCAAAAGTGAACCAGGCCTTTTACTGTGAAAATGGCACTTTGGGACTGTGAAAGTGACATTTTGGCCCTGTTGTCCCAAACTGCCCCAGCACTTCCCACATTGCTCAAAGTGGCTAGCTTTCATCCCAACACAGTTTATAGGGCCATACGGTACATAGTTTTCAAGTTACAGACTAAGCTAAGCAAAATGAATCTTTTTTTTTTTACTGTGAAAACGGCACTTTGGGACTGTGAAAGTGACATTTTGGCCCTGTTGTCCCAAACTGCCCCAGCACTTCCCACATTGCTCAAAGTGGCTAGCTTTCATCCCAACACAGTTTATAGGGCCATACGGTACATAGTTTTCAAGTTACAGACTAAGCTAAGCAAAAGTGAACCAGGCCTTTTTACTGTGAAAATGGCACTTTGGGACTGTGAAAGTGACATTTTGGCCCTGTTGTCCCAAACTGCCCCAGCACTTCCCACATTGCTCAAAGTGGCTAGCTTTCATCCCAACACAGTTTATAGGGCCATACGGTACATAGTTTTCAAGTTACAGACTAAGCTAAGCAAAAGTGAACCAGGCCTTTTTACTGTGAAAATGGCACTTTGGGACTGTGAAAGTGACATTTTGGCCCTGTTGTCCCAAACTGCCCCAGCACTTCCCACATTGCTCAAAGTGGCTAGCTTTCATCCCAACACAGTTTATAGGGCCATACGGTACATAGTTTTCAAGTTACAGACTAAGCTAAGCAAAAGTGAACCAGGCCTTTTTACTGTGAAAATGGCACTTTGGGACTGTGAAAGTGACATTTTGGCCCTGTTGTCCCAAACTGCCCCAGCACTTCCCACATTGCTCAAAGTGGCTAGCTTTCATCCCAACACAGTTTATAGGGCCATACGGTACATAGTTTTCAAGTTACAGACTAAGCTAAGCAAAAGTGAACCAGGCCTTTTTACTGTGAAAATGGCACTTTGGGACTGTGAAAGTGACATTTTGGCCCTGTTCGTTCCCTGTTGTCCCAAACTGCCCCAGCTCTTGCCACAATGCTCAAAGTGGCTAGCTTTCATCCCAACACAGTTTATAGGGCCATACGGTACATAGTTTTCAAGTTACAGACTAAGCTAAGCAAAAGTGAACCAGGCCTTTTTACTGTGAAAATGGCACTTTGGGACTGTGAAAGTGACATTTTGGCCCTGTTGTCCCAAACTGCCCCAGCACTTCCCACATTGCTCAAAGTGGCTAGCTTTCATCCCAACACAGTTTATAGGGCCATACGGTACATAGTTTTCAAGTTACAGACTAAGCTAAGCAAAAGTGAACCAGGCCTTTTTACTGTGAAAATGGCACTTTGGGACTGTGAAAGTGACATTTTGGCCCTGTTGTCCCAAACTGCCCCAGCACTTCCCACATTGCTCAAAGTGGCTAGCTTTCATCCCAACACAGTTTATAGGGCCATACGGTACATAGTTTTCAAGTTACAGACTAAGCTAAGCAAAAGTGAACCAGGCCTTTTTACTGTGAAAATGGCACTTTGGGACTGTGAAAGTGACATTTTGGCCCTGTTGTCCCAAACTGCCCCAGCACTTCCCACATTGCTCAAAGTGGCTAGCTTTCATCCCAACACAGTTTATAGGGCCATACGGTACATAGTTTTCAAGTTACAGACTAAGCTAAGCAAAAGTGAACCAGGCCTTTTTACTGTGAAAATGGCACTTTGGGACTGTGAAAGTGACATTTTGGCCCTGTTGTCCCAAACTGCCCCAGCACTTCCCACATTGCTCAAAGTGGCTAGCTTTCATCCCAACACAGTTTATAGGGCCATACGGTACATAGTTTTTAAGTTACAGACTAAGCTAAGCAAAATTAATCTTTTTTTTTTTACTGTGAAAATGGCACTTTGGGACTGTGAAAGTGACATTTTGGCCCTGTTCGATCCCTGTTGTCCCAAACTGCCCCAGCTCTTGCCACAATGCTCAAAGTGGCTAGCTTTCATCCCAACACAGTTTATAGGGCCATACGGTACATAGTTTTCAAGTTACAGACTAAGCTAAGCAAAAGTGAACCAGGCCTTTTTACTGTGAAAATGGCATTTTGGGACTGTGAAAGTGACATTTTGGCCCTGTTGTCCCAAACTGCCCCAGCACTTCCCACATTGCTCAAAGTGGCTAGCTTTCATCCCAACACAGTTTATAGGGCCATACGGTACATAGTTTTCAAGTTACAGACTAAGCTAAGCAAAATGAATCTGTTTTTTTTTACTGTGAAAATGGCACTTTGGGACTGTGAAAGTGACATTTTGGCCCTGTTGTCCCAAACTGCCCCAGCACTTCCCACATTGCTCAAAGTGGCTAGCTTTCATCCCAACACAGTTTATAGGGCCATACGGTACATAGTTTTCAAGTTACAGACTAAGCTAAACAAAATGAATCTGTTTTTTTTTACTGTGAAAATGGCACTTTGGGACTGTGAAAGTGACATTTTGGCCCTGTTGTCCCAAACTGCCCCAGCACTTCCCACATTGCTCAAAGTGGCTAGCTTTCATCCCAACACAGTTTATAGGGCCATACGGTACATAGTTTTCAAGTTACAGACTAAGCTAAGCAAAATGAATCTGTTTATTTTTACTGTGAAAATGGCACTTTGGGACTGTGAAAGTGACATTTTGGCCCTGTTGTCCCAAACTGCCCCAGCACTTCCCACATTGCTCAAAGTGGCTAGCTTTCATCCCAACACAGTTTATAGGGCCATACGGTACATAGTTTTCAAGTTACAGACTAAGCTAAGCAAAATGAATCTGTTTTTTTTTACTGTGAAAATGGCACTTTGGGACTGTGAAAGTGACATTTTGGCCCTGTTGTCCCAAACTGCCCCAGCACTTCCCACATTGCTCAAAGTGGCTAGCTTTCATCCCAACATAGTTTATAGGGCCATACGGTACATAGTTTTCAAGTTACAGACTAAGCTAAGCAAAATGAATCTGTTTTTTTTTACTGTGAAAATGGCACTTTGGGACTGTGAAAGTGACATTTTGGCCCTGTTGTCCCAAACTGCCCCAGCACTTCCCACATTGCTCAAAGTGGCTAGCTTTCATCCCAACACAGTTTATAGGGCCATACGGTACATAGTTTTCAAGTTACAGACTAAGCTAAGCAAAATTAATCTTTTTTTTTTACTGTGAAAACGGCACTTTGGGACTGTGAAAGTGACATTTTGGCCCTGTTGTCCCAAACTGCCCCAGCACTTCCCACATTGCTCAAAGTGGCTAGCTTTCATCCCAACACAGTTTATAGGGCCATACGGTACATAGTTTTCAAGTTACAGACTAAGCTAAGCAAAAGTGAACCAGGCCTTTTTACTGTGAAAATGGCACTTTGGGACTGTGAAAGTGACATTTTGGCCCTGTTGTCCCAAACTGCCCCAGCACTTCCCACATTGCTCAAAGTGGCTAGCTTTCATCCCAACACAGTTTATAGGGCCATACGGTACATAGTTTTCAAGTTACAGACTAAGCTAAGCAAAAGTGAACCAGGCCTTTTTTACTGTGAAAACGGCACTTTGGGACTGTGAAAGTGACATTTTGGCCCTGTTGTCCCAAACTGCCCCAGCACTTCCCACATTGCTCAAAGTGGCTAGCTTTCATCCCAACACAGTTTATAGGGCCATACGGTACATAGTTTTCAAGTTACAGACTAAGCTAAGCAAAAGTGAACCAGGCCTTTTTACTGTGAAAATGGCACTTTGGGACTGTGAAAGTGACATTTTGGCCCTGTTGTCCCAAACTGCCCCAGCACTTCCCACATTGCTCAAAGTGGCTAGCTTTCATCCCAACACAGTTTATAGGGCCATACGGTACATAGTTTTCAAGTTACAGACAAAGCTAAGCAAAATGAATCTTTTTTTTTTTACTGTGAAAACGGCACTTTGGGACTGTGAAAGTGACATTTTGGCCCTGTTGTCCCAAACTGCCCCAGCACTTCCCACATTGCTCAAAGTGGCTAGCTTTCATCCCAACACAGTTTATAGGGCCATACGGTACATAGTTTTCAAGTTACAGACTAAGCTAAGCAAAAGTGAACCAGGCCTTTTTACTGTGAAAATGGCACTTTGGGACTGTGAAAGTGACATTTTGGCCCTGTTGTCCCAAACTGCCCCAGCACTTCCCACATTGCTCAAAGTGGCTAGCTTTCATCCCAACACAGTTTATAGGGCCATACGGTACATAGTTTTCAAGTTACAGACAAAGCTAAGCAAAATGAATCTTTTTTTTTTTACTGTGAAAACGGCACTTTGGGACTGTGAAAGTGACATTTTGGCCCTGTTGTCCCAAACTGCCCCAGCACTTCCCACATTGCTCAAAGTGGCTAGCTTTCATCCCAACACAGTTTATAGGGCCATACGGTACATAGTTTTCAAGTTACAGACTAAGCTAAGCAAAATGAATCTGTTTTTTTTTACTGTGAAAATGGCACTTTGGGACTGTGAAAGTGACATTTTGGCCCTGTTGTCCCAAACTGCCCCAGCACTTCCCACATTGCTCAAAGTGGCTAGCTTTCATCCCAACACAGTTTATAGGGCCATACGGTACATAGTTTTCAAGTTACAGACTAAGCTAAGCAAAAGTGAACCAGGCCTTTTTACTGTGAAAATGGCACTTTGGGACTGTGAAAGTGACATTTTGGCCCTGTTGTCCCAAACTGCCCCAGCACTTCCCACATTGCTCAAAGTGGCTAGCTTTCATCCCAACACAGTTTATAGGGCCATACGGTACATAGTTTTCAAGTTACAGACTAAGCTAAGCAAAAGTGAACCAGGCCTTTTTACTGTGAAAATGGCACTTTGGGACTGTGAAAGTGACATTTTGGCCCTGTTGTCCCAAACTGCCCCAGCACTTCCCACATTGCTCAAAGTGGCTAGCTTTCATCCCAACACAGTTTATAGGGCCATACGGTACATAGTTTTCAAGTTACAGACTAAGCTAAGCAAAAGTGAACCAGGCCTTTTTACTGTGAAAATGGCACTTTGGGACTGTGAAAGTGACATTTTGGCCCTGTTGTCCCAAACTGCCACAGCACTTCCCACATTGCTCAAAGTGGCTAGCTTTCATCCCAACACAGTTTATAGGGCCATACGGTACATAGTTTTCAAGTTACAGACTAAGCTAAGCAAAATGAATCTTTTTTTTTTACTGTGAAAACGGCACTTTGGGACTGTGAAAGTGACATTTTGGCCCTGTTGTCCCAAACTGCCCCAGCACTTCCCACATTGCTCAAAGTGGCTAGCTTTCATCCCAACACAGTTTATAGGGCCATACGGTACATAGTTTTCAAGTTACAGACTAAGCTAAGCAAAAGTGAACCAGGCCTTTTTACTGTGAAAATGGCACTTTGGGACTGTGAAAGTGACATTTTGGCCCTGTTGTCCCAAACTGCCCCAGCACTTCCCACATTGCTCAAAGTGGCTAGCTTTCATCCCAACACAGTTTATAGGGCCATACGGTACATAGTTTTCAAGTTACAGACTAAGCTAAGCAAAAGTGAACCAGGCCTTTTTACTGTGAAAATGGCACTTTGGGACTGTGAAAGTGACATTTTGGCCCTGTTGTCCCAAACTGCCCCAGCACTTCCCACATTGCTCAAAGTGGCTAGCTTTCATCCCAACACAGTTTATAGGGCCATACGGTACATAGTTTTCAAGTTACAGACTAAGCTAAGCAAAATGAATCTTTTTTTTTTACTGTGAAAACGGCACTTTGGGACTGTGAAAGTGACATTTTGGCCCTGTTGTCCCAAACTGCCCCAGCACTTCCCACATTGCTCAAAGTGGCTAGCTTTCATCCCAACACAGTTTATAGGGCCATACGGTACATAGTTTTCAAGTTACAGACTAAGCTAAGCAAAAGTGAACCAGGCCTTTTTACTGTGAAAATGGCACTTTGGGACTGTGAAAGTGACTTTTTGGCCCTGTTGTCCCAAACTGCCCCAGCACTTCCCACATTGCTCAAAGTGGCTAGCTTTCATCCCAACACAGTTTATAGGGCCATACGGTACATAGTTTTCAAGTTACAGACTAAGCTAAGCAAAAGTGAACCAGGCCTTTTTACTGTGAAAATGGCACTTTGGGACTGTGAAAGTGACATTTTGGCCCTGTTGTCCCAAACTGCCCCAGCACTTCCCACATTGCTCAAAGTGGCTAGCTTTCATCCCAACACAGTTTATAGGGCCATACGGTACATAGTTTTCAAGTTACAGACTAAGCTAAGCAAAAGTGAACCAGGCCTTTTTACTGTGAAAATGGCACTTTGGGACTGTGAAAGTGACATTTTGGCCCTGTTGTCCCAAACTGCCCCAGCACTTCCCACATTGCTCAAAGTGGCTAGCTTTCATCCCAACACAGTTTATAGGGCCATACGGGTACATAGTTTTCAAGTTACAGACTAAGCTAAGCAAAAGTGAACCAGGCCTTTTTACTGTGAAAATGGCACTTTGGGACTGTGAAAGTGACATTTTGGCCCTGTTGTCCCAAACTGCCCCAGCACTTCCCACATTGCTCAAAGTGGCTAGCTTTCATCCCAACACAGTTTATAGGGCCATACGGTACATAGTTTTCAAGTTACAGACTAAGCTAAGCAAAAGTGAACCAGGCCTTTTTACTGTGAAAATGGCACTTTGGGACTGTGAAAGTGACATTTTGGCCCTGTTGTCCCAAACTGCCCCAGCACTTCCCACATTGCTCAAAGTGGCTAGCTTTCATCCCAACACAGTTTATAGGGCCATACGGTACATAGTTTTCAAGTTACAGACTAAGCTAAGCAAAAGTGAACCAGGCCTTTTTACTGTGAAAATGGCACTTTGGGACTGTGAAAGTGACATTTTGGCCTGTTCGTTCCCTGTTGTCCCAAACTGCCCCAGCTCTTGCCACAATGCTCAAAGTGGCTAGCTTTCATCCCAACACAGTTTATAGGGCCATACGGTACATAGTTTTCAAGTTACAGACTAAGCTAAGCAAAAGTGAACCAGGCCTTTTTACTGTGAAAATGGCACTTTGGGACTGTGAAAGTGACATTTTGGCCCTGTTGTCCCAAACTGCCCCAGCACTTCCCACACTTGCTCAAAGTGGCTAGCTTTCATCCCAACACAGTTTATAGGGCCATACGGTACATAGTTTTCAAGTTACAGACTAAGCTAAGCAAAAGTGAACCAGGCCTTTTTACTGTGAAAATGGCACTTTGGGACTGTGAAAGTGACATTTTGGCCCTGTTGTCCCAAACTGCCCCAGCACTTCCCACATTGCTCAAAGTGGCTAGCTTTCATCCCAACACAGTTTATAGGGCCATACGGTACATAGTTTTCAAGTTACAGACTAAGCTAAGCAAAAGTGAACCAGGCCTTTTTACTGTGAAAATGGCACTTTGGGACTGTGAAAGTGACATTTTGGCCCTGTTGTCCCAAACTGCCCCAGCACTTCCCACATTGCTCAAAGTGGCTAGCTTTCATCCCAACACAGTTTATAGGGCCATACGGTACATAGTTTTCAAGTTACAGACTAAGCTAAGCAAAATGAATCTTTTTTTTTTACTGTGAAAACGGCACTTTGGGACTGTGAAAGTGACATTTTGGCCCTGTTGTCCCAAACTGCCCCAGCACTTCCCACATTGCTCAAAGTGGCTAGCTTTCATCCCAACACAGTTTATAGGGCCATACGGTACATAGTTTTCAAGTTACAGACTAAGCTAAGCAAAAGTGAACCAGGCCTTTTTACTGTGAAAATGGCACTTTGGGACTGTGAAAGTGACATTTTGGCCCCTGTTGTCCCAAACTGCCCCAGCACTTCCCACATTGCTCAAAGTGGCTAGCTTTCATCCCAACACAGTTTATAGGGCCATACGGTACATAGTTTTCAAGTTACAGACTAAGCTAAGCAAAAGTGAACCAGGCCTTTTTACTGTGAAAATGGCACTTTGGGACTGTGAAAGTGACATTTTGGCCCTGTTGTCCCAAACTGCCCCAGCACTTCCCACATTGCTCAAAGTGGCTAGCTTTCATCCCAACACAGTTTATAGGGCCATACGGTACATAGTTTTCAAGTTACAGACTAAGCTAAGCAAAAGTGAACCAGGCCTTTTTACTGTGAAAATGGCACTTTGGGACTGTGAAAGTGACATTTTGGCCCTGTTCGTCCCTGTTGTCCCAAACTGCCCCAGCTCTTGCCACAATGCTCAAAGTGGCTAGCTTTCATCCCAACACAGTTTATAGGGCCATACGGTACATAGTTTTCAAGTTACAGACTAAGCTAAGCAAAAGTGAACCAGGCCTTTTTTACTGTGAAAATGGCACTTTGGGACTGTGAAAGTGACATTTTGGCCCTGTTGTCCCAAACTGCCCCAGCACTTCCCACACTGCTCAAAGTGGCTAGCTTTCATCCCAACACAGTTTATAGGGCCATACGGTACATAGTTTTCAAGTTACAGACTAAGCTAAGCAAAAGTGAACCAGGCCTTTTTACTGTGAAAATGGCACTTTGGGACTGTGAAAGTGACATTTTGGCCCTGTTGTCCCAAACTGCCCCAGCACTTCCCACATTGCTCAAAGTGGCTAGCTTTCATCCCAACACAGTTTATAGGGCCATACGGTACATAGTTTTCAAGTTACAGACTAAGCTAAGCAAAAGTGAACCAGCCTTTTTACTGTGAAAATGGCACTTTGGGACTGTGAAAGTGACATTTTGGCCCTGTTGTCCCAAACTGCCCCAGCACTTCCCACATTGCTCAAAGTGGCTAGCTTTCATCCCAACACAGTTTATAGGGCCATACGGTACATAGTTTTCAAGTTACAGACTAAGCTAAGCAAAATGAATCTTTTTTTTTTACTGTGAAAAAGGCACTTTGGGACTGTGAAAGTGACATTTTGGCCCTGTTGTCCCAAACTGCCCCAGCACTTCCCACATTGCTCAAAGTGGCTAGCTTTCATCCCAACACAGTTTATAGGGCCATACGGTACATAGTTTTCAAGTTACAGACTAAGCTAAGCAAAAGTGAACCAGGCCTTTTTACTGTGAAAATGGCACTTTGGGACTGTGAAAGTGACATTTTGGCCCTGTTGTCCCAAACTGCCCCAGCACTTCCCACATTGCTCAAAGTGGCTAGCTTTCATCCCAACACAGTTTATAGGGCCATACGGTACATAGTTTTCAAGTTACAGACTAAGCTAAGCAAAAGTGAACCAGGCCTTTTTACTGTGAAAATGGCACTTTGGGACTGTGAAAGTGACATTTTGGCCCTGTTGTCCCAAACTGCCCCAGCACTTCCCACATTGCTCAAAGTGGCTAGCTTTCATCCCAACACAGTTTATAGGGCCATACGGTACATAGTTTTCAAGTTACAGACTAAGCTAAGCAAAAGTGAACCAGGCCTTTTTACTGTGAAAATGGCACTTTGGGGACTGTGAAAGTGACATTTTGGCCCTGTTGTCCCAAACTGCCCCAGCACTTCCCACATTGCTCAAAGTGGCTAGCTTTCATCCCAACACAGTTTATAGGGCCATACGGTACATAGTTTTCAAGTTACAGACTAAGCTAAGCAAAAGTGAACCAGGCCTTTTTACTGTGAAAATGGCACTTTGGGACTGTGAAAGTGACATTTTGGCCCTGTTGTCCCAAACTGCCCCAGCACTTCCCACATTGCTCAAAGTGGCTAGCTTTCATCCCAACACAGTTTATAGGGCCATACGGTACATAGTTTTCAAGTTACAGACAAAGCTAAGCAAAATGAATCTTTTTTTTTTACTGTGAAAACGGCACTTTGGGACTGTGAAAGTGACATTTTGGCCCTGTTGTCCCAAACTGCCCCAGCACTTCCCACATTGCTCAAAGTGGCTAGCTTTCATCCCAACACAGTTTATAGGGCCATACGGTACATAGTTTTCAAGTTACAGACTAAGCTAAGCAAAAGTGAACCAGGCCTTTTTACTGTGAAAATGGCACTTTGGGACTGTGAAAGTGACATTTTGGCCCTGTTGTCCCAAACTGCCCCAGCACTTCCCACATTGCTCAAAGTGGCTAGCTTTCATCCCAACACAGTTTATAGGGCCATACGGTACATAGTTTTCAAGTTACAGACAAAGCTAAGCAAAATGAATCTTTTTTTTTTTACTGTGAAAACGGCACTTTGGGACTGTGAAAGTGACATTTTGGCCCTGTTGTCCCAAACTGCCCCAGCACTTCCCACATTGCTCAAAGTGGCTAGCTTTCATCCCAACACAGTTTATAGGGCCATACGGTACATAGTTTTCAAGTTACAGACTAAGCTAAGCAAAATGAATCTGTTTTTTTTTACTGTGAAAATGGCACTTTGGGACTGTGAAAGTGACATTTGGCCCTGTTGTCCCAAACTGCCCCAGCACTTCCCACATTGCTCAAAGTGGCTAGCTTTCATCCCAACACAGTTTATAGGGCCATACGGTACATAGTTTTCAAGTTACAGACTAAGCTAAGCAAAAGTGAACCAGGCCTTTTTACTGTGAAAATGGCACTTTGGGACTGTGAAAGTGACATTTTGGCCCTGTTGTCCCAAACTGCCCCAGCACTTCCCACATTGCTCAAAGTGGCTAGCTTTCATCCCAACACAGTTTATAGGGCCATACGGTACATAGTTTTCAAGTTACAGACTAAGCTAAGCAAAAGTGAACCAGGCCTTTTTACTGTGAAAATGGCACTTTGGGACTGTGAAAGTGACATTTTGGCCCTGTTGTCCCAAACTGCCCCAGCACTTCCCACATTGCTCAAAGTGGCTAGCTTTCATCCCAACACAGTTTATAGGGCCATACGGTACATAGTTTTCAAGTTACAGACTAAGCTAAGCAAAATGAATCTTTTTTTTTTTACTGTGAAAACGGCACTTTGGGACTGTGAAAGTGACATTTTGGCCCTGTTGTCCCAAACTGCCCCAGCACTTCCCACATTGCTCAAAGTGGCTAGCTTTCATCCCAACACAGTTTATAGGGCCATACGGTACATAGTTTTCAAGTTACAGACTAAGCTAAGCAAAAGTGAACCAGGCCTTTTTACTGTGAAAATGGCACTTTGGGACTGTGAAAGTGACATTTTGGCCCTGTTGTCCCAAACTGCCCCAGCACTTCCCACATTGCTCAAAGTGGCTAGCTTTCATCCCAACACAGTTTATAGGGCCATACGGTACATAGTTTTCAAGTTACAGACTAAGCTAAGCAAAAGTGAACCAGGCCTTTTTACTGTGAAAATGGCACTTTGGGACTGTGAAAGTGACATTTTGGCCCTGTTGTCCCAAACTGCCCCAGCACTTCCCACATTGCTCAAAGTGGCTAGCTTTCATCCCAACACAGTTTATAGGGCCATACGGTACATAGTTTTCAAGTTACAGACTAAGCTAAGCAAAATGAATCTTTTTTTTTTTACTGTGAAAACGGCACTTTGGGACTGTGAAAGTGACATTTTGGCCCTGTTGTCCCAAACTGCCCCAGCACTTCCCACATTGCTCAAAGTGGCTAGCTTTCATCCCAACACAGTTTATAGGGCCATACGGTACATAGTTTTCAAGTTACAGACTAAGCTAAGCAAAAGTGAACCAGGCCTTTTTACTGTGAAAATGGCACTTTGGGACTGTGAAAGTGACATTTTGGCCCTGTTGTCCCAAACTGCCCCAGCACTTCCCACATTGCTCAAAGTGGCTAGCTTTCATCCCAACACAGTTTATAGGGCCATACGGTACATAGTTTTCAAGTTACAGACTAAGCTAAGCAAAAGTGAACCAGGCCTTTTTACTGTGAAAACGGCACTTTGGGACTGTGAAAGTGACATTTTGGCCCTGTTGTCCCAAACTGCCCCAGCACTTCCCACATTGCTCAAAGTGGCTAGCTTTCATCCCAACACAGTTTATAGGGCCATACGGTACATAGTTTTCAAGTTACAGACTAAGCTAAGCAAAAGTGAACCAGGCCTTTTTACTGTGAAAATGGCACTTTGGGACTGTGAAAGTGACATTTTGGCCCTGTTGTCCCAAACTGCCCCAGCACTTCCCACATTGCTCAAAGTGGCTAGCTTTCATCCCAACACAGTTTATAGGGCCATACGGTACATAGTTTTCAAGTTACAGACTAAGCTAAGCAAAAGTGAACCAGGCCTTTTTACTGTGAAAATGGCACTTTGGGACTGTGAAAGTGACATTTTGGCCCTGTTGTCCCAAACTGCCCCAGCACTTCCCACATTGCTCAAAGTGGCTAGCTTTCATCCCAACACAGTTTATAGGGCCATACGGTACATAGTTTTCAAGTTACAGACTAAGCTAAGCAAAAGTGAACCAGGCCTTTTTACTGTGAAAATGGCACTTTGGGACTGTGAAAGTGACATTTTGGCCCTGTTGTCCCAAACTGCCCCAGCACTTCCCACATTGCTCAAAGTGGCTAGCTTTCATCCCAACACAGTTTATAGGGCCATACGGTACATAGTTTTCAAGTTACAGACTAAGCTAAGCAAAATGAATCTGTTTTTTTTTACTGTGAAAATGGCACTTTGGGACTGTGAAAGTGACATTTTGGCCCTGTTGTCCCAAACTGCCCCAGCACTTCCCACATTGCTCAAAGTGGCTAGCTTTCATCCCAACACAGTTTATAGGGCCATACGGTACATAGTTTTCAAGTTACAGACTAAGCTAAGCAAAAGTGAACCAGGCCTTTTTACTGTGAAAATGGCACTTTGGGACTGTGAAAGTGACATTTTGGCCCTGTTGTCCCAAACTGCCCCAGCACTTCCCACATTGCTCAAAGTGGCTAGCTTTCATCCCAACACAGTTTATAGGGCCATACGGTACATAGTTTTCAAGTTACAGACTAAGCTAAGCAAAATGAATCTGTTTTTTTTTACTGTGAAAATGGCACTTTGGGACTGTGAAAGTGACATTTTGGCCCTGTTGTCCCAAACTGCCCCAGCACTTCCCACATTGCTCAAAGTGGCTAGCTTTCATCCCAACACAGTTTATAGGGCCATACGGTACATAGTTTTCAAGTTACAGACTAAGCTAAGCAAAAGTGAACCAGGCCTTTTTACTGTGAAAATGGCACTTTGGGACTGTGAAAGTGACATTTTGGCCCTGTTGTCCCAAACTGCCCCAGCACTTCCCACATTGCTCAAAGTGGCTAGCTTTCATCCCAACACAGTTTATAGGGCCATACGGTACATAGTTTTCAAGTTACAGACTAAGCTAAGCAAAAGTGAACCAGGCCTTTTTCCTGTGAAAATGGCACTTTGGGACTGTGAAAGTGACATTTTGGCCCTGTTGTCCCAAACTGCCCCAGCACTTCCCACATTGCTCAAAGTGGCTAGCTTTCATCCCAACACAGTTTATAGGGCCATACGGTACATAGTTTTCAAGTTACAGACTAAGCTAAGCAAAAGTGAACCAGGCCTTTTTACTGTGAAAATGGCACTTTGGGACTGTGAAAGTGACATTTTGGCCCTGTTCGTTCCCTGTTGTCCCAAACTGCCCCAGCTCTTGCCACAATGCTCAAAGTGGCTAGCTTTCATCCCAACACAGTTTATAGGGCCATACGGTACATAGTTTTCAAGTTACAGACTAAGCTAAGCAAAAGTGAACCAGGCCTTTTTACTGTGAAAATGGCACTTTGGGACTGTGAAAGTGACATTTTGGCCCTGTTGTCCCAAACTGCCCCAGCACTTCCCACACTGCTCAAAGTGGCTAGCTTTCATCCCAACACAGTTTATAGGGCCATACGGTACATAGTTTTCAAGTTACAGACTAAGCTAAGCAAAAGTGAACCAGGCCTTTTTACTGTGAAAATGGCACTTTGGGACTGTGAAAGTGACATTTTGGCCCTGTTGTCCCAAACTGCCCCAGCACTTCCCACATTGCTCAAAGTGGCTAGCTTTCATCCCAACACAGTTTATAGGGCCATACGGTACATAGTTTTCAAGTTACAGACTAAGCTAAGCAAAAGTGAACCAGGCCTTTTTACTGTGAAAATGGCACTTTGGGACTGTGAAAGTGACATTTTGGCCCTGTTGTCCCAAACTGCCCCAGCACTTCCCACATTGCTCAAAGTGGCTAGCTTTCATCCCAACACTGTTTATAGGGCCATACGGTACATAGTTTTCAAGTTACAGACTAAGCTAAGCAAAATGAATCTTTTTTTTTTTACTGTGAAAACGGCACTTTGGGACTGTGAAAGTGACATTTTGGCCCTGTTGTCCCAAACTGCCCCAGCACTTCCCACATTGCTCAAAGTGGCTAGCTTTCATCCCAACACAGTTTATAGGGCCATACGGTACATAGTTTTCAAGTTACAGACTAAGCTAAGCAAAAGTGAACCAGGCCTTTTTACTGTGAAAATGGCACTTTGGGACTGTGAAAGTGACATTTTGGCCCTGTTGTCCCAAACTGCCCCAGCACTTCCCACATTGCTCAAAGTGGCTAGCTTTCATCCCAACACAGTTTATAGGGCCATACGGTACATAGTTTTCAAGTTACAGACTAAGCTAAGCAAAAGTGAACCAGGCCTTTTTACTGTGAAAATGGCACTTTGGGACTGTGAAAGTGACATTTTGGCCCTGTTGTCCCAAACTGCCCCAGCACTTCCCACATTGCTCAAAGTGGCTAGCTTTCATCCCAACACAGTTTATAGGGCCATACGGTACATAGTTTTCAAGTTACAGACTAAGCTAAGCAAAAGTGAACCAGGCCTTTTTACTGTGAAAATGGCACTTTGGGACTGTGAAAGTGACATTTTGGCCCTGTTCGTTCCCTGTTGTCCCAAACTGCCCCAGCTCTTGCCACAATGCTCAAAGTGGCTAGCTTTCATCCCAACACAGTTTATAGGGCCATACGGTACATAGTTTTCAAGTTACAGACTAAGCTAAGCAAAAGTGAACCAGGCCTTTTTACTGTGAAAATGGCACTTTGGGACTGTGAAAGTGACATTTTGGCCCTGTTGTCCCAAACTGCCCCAGCACTTCCCACACTGCTCAAAGTGGCTAGCTTTCATCCCAACACAGTTTATAGGGCCATACGGTACATAGTTTTCAAGTTACAGACTAAGCTAAGCAAAAGTGAACCAGGCCTTTTTACTGTGAAAATGGCACTTTGGGACTGTGAAAGTGACATTTTGGCCCTGTTGTCCCAAACTGCCCCAGCACTTCCCACATTGCTCAAAGTGGCTAGCTTTCATCCCAACACAGTTTATAGGGCCATACGGTACATAGTTTTCAAGTTACAGACTAAGCTAAGCAAAAGTGAACCAGGCCTTTTTACTGTGAAAATGGCACTTTGGGACTGTGAAAGTGACATTTTGGCCCTGTTGTCCCAAACTGCCCCAGCACTTCCCACATTGCTCAAAGTGGCTAGCTTTCATCCCAACACAGTTTATAGGGCCATACGGTACATAGTTTTCAAGTTACAGACTAAGCTAAGCAAAATGAATCTTTTTTTTTTTACTGTGAAAACGGCACTTTGGGACTGTGAAAGTGACATTTTGGCCCTGTTGTCCCAAACTGCCCCAGCACTTCCCACATTGCTCAAAGTGGCTAGCTTTCATCCCAACACAGTTTATAGGGCCATACGGTACATAGTTTTCAAGTTACAGACTAAGCTAAGCAAAAGTGAACCAGGCCTTTTTACTGTGAAAATGGCACTTTGGGACTGTGAAAGTGACATTTTGGCCCTGTTGTCCCAAACTGCCCCAGCACTTCCCACATTGCTCAAAGTGGCTAGCTTTCATCCCAACACAGTTTATAGGGCCATACGGTACATAGTTTTCAAGTTACAGACTAAGCTAAGCAAAAGTGAACCAGGCCTTTTTACTGTGAAAATGGCACTTTGGGACTGTGAAAGTGACATTTTGGCCCTGTTGTCCCAAACTGCCCCAGCACTTCCCACATTGCTCAAAGTGGCTAGCTTTCATCCCAACACAGTTTATAGGGCCATACGGTACATAGTTTTCAAGTTACAGACTAAGCTAAGCAAAAGTGAACCAGGCCTTTTTACTGTGAAAATGGCACTTTGGGACTGTGAAAGTGACATTTTGGCCCTGTTGTCCCAAACTGCCCCAGCACTTCCCACATTGCTCAAAGTGGCTAGCTTTCATCCCAACACAGTTTATAGGGCCATACGGTACATAGTTTTCAAGTTACAGACTAAGCTAAGCAAAAGTGAACCAGGCCTTTTTACTGTGAAAATGGCACTTTGGGACTGTGAAAGTGACATTTTGGCCCTGTTCGTTCCCTGTTGTCCCAAACTGCCCCAGCTCTTGCCACAATGCTCAAAGTGGCTAGCTTTCATCCCAACACAGTTTATAGGGCCATACGGTACATAGTTTTCAAGTTACAGACTAAGCTAAGCAAAAGTGAACCAGGCCTTTTTACTGTGAAAATGGCACTTTGGGACTGTGAAAGTGACATTTTGGCCCTGTTGTCCCAAACTGCCCCAGCACTTCCCACATTGCTCAAAGTGGCTAGCTTTCATCCCAACACAGTTTATAGGGCCATACGGTACATAGTTTTCAAGTTACAGACTAAGCTAAGCAAAAGTGAACCAGGCCTTTTTACTGTGAAAATGGCACTTTGGGACTGTGAAAGTGACATTTTGGCCCTGTTGTCCCAAACTGCCCCAGCACTTCCCACATTGCTCAAAGTGGCTAGCTTTCATCCCAACACAGTTTATAGGGCCATACGGTACATAGTTTTCAAGTTACAGACAAAGCTAAGCAAAATGAATCTTTTTTTTTTACTGTGAAAACGGCACTTTGGGACTGTGAAAGTGACATTTTGGCCCTGTTGTCCCAAACTGCCCCAGCACTTCCCACATTGCTCAAAGTGGCTAGCTTTCATCCCAACACAGTTTATAGGGCCATACGGTACATAGTTTTCAAGTTACAGACTAAGCTAAGCAAAATGAATCTGTTTTTTTTTACTGTGAAAATGGCACTTTGGGACTGTGAAAGTGACATTTTGGCCCTGTTGTCCCAAACTGCCCCAGCACTTCCCACATTGCTCAAAGTGGCTAGCTTTCATCCCAACACAGTTTATAGGGCCATACGGTACATAGTTTTCAAGTTACAGACTAAGCTAAGCAAAAGTGAACCAGGCCTTTTTACTGTGAAAATGGCACTTTGGGACTGTGAAAGTGACATTTTGGCCCTGTTGTCCCAAACTGCCCCAGCACTTCCCACATTGCTCAAAGTGGCTAGCTTTCATCCCAACACAGTTTATAGGGCCATACGGTACATAGTTTTCAAGTTACAGACTAAGCTAAGCAAAATTAATCTGTTTTTTTTTTACTGTGAAAATGGCACTTTGGGACTGTGAAAGTGACATTTTGGCCCTGTTGTCCCAAACTGCCCCAGCACTTCCCACATTGCTCAAAGTGGCTAGCTTTCATCCCAACACAGTTTATAGGGCCATACGGTACATAGTTTTCAAGTTACAGACTAAGCTAAGCAAAAGTGAACCAGGCCTTTTTACTGTGAAAATGGCACTTTGGGACTGTGAAAGTGACATTTTGGCCCTGTTGTCCCAAACTGCCCCAGCACTTCCCACATTGCTCAAAGTGGCTAGCTTTCATCCCAACACAGTTTATAGGGCCATACGGTACATAGTTTTCAAGTTACAGACTAAGCTAAGCAAAAGTGAACCAGGCCTTTTTACTGTGAAAATGGCACTTTGGGACTGTGAAAGTGACATTTTGGCCCTGTTGTCCCAAACTGCCCCAGCACTTCCCACATTGCTCAAAGTGGCTAGCTTTCATCCCAACACAGTTTATAGGGCCATACGGTACATAGTTTTCAAGTTACAGACTAAGCTAAGCAAAATGAATCTTTTTTTTTTACTGTGAAAACGGCACTTTGGGACTGTGAAAGTGACATTTTGGCCCTGTTGTCCCAAACTGCCCCAGCACTTCCCACATTGCTCAAAGTGGCTAGCTTTCATCCCAACACAGTTTATAGGGCCATACGGTACATAGTTTTCAAGTTACAGACTAAGCTAAGCAAAAGTGAACCAGGCCTTTTTACTGTGAAAATGGCACTTTGGGACTGTGAAAGTGACATTTTGGCCCTGTTGTCCCAAACTGCCCCAGCACTTCCCACATTGCTCAAAGTGGCTAGCTTTCATCCCAACACAGTTTATAGGGCCATACGGTACATAGTTTTCAAGTTACAGACTAAGCTAAGCAAAAGTGAACCAGGCCTTTTTACTGTGAAAATGGCACTTTGGGACTGTGAAAGTGACATTTTGGCCCTGTTGTCCCAAACTGCCCCAGCACTTCCCACATTGCTCAAAGTGGCTAGCTTTCATCCCAACACAGTTTATAGGGCCATACGGTACATAGTTTTCAAGTTACAGACTAAGCTAAGCAAAAGTGAACCAGGCCTTTTTACTGTGAAAATGGCACTTTGGGACTGTGAAAGTGACATTTTGGCCCTGTTCGTTCCCTGTTGTCCCAAACTGCCCCAGCTCTTGCCACAATGCTCAAAGTGGCTAGCTTTCATCCCAACACAGTTTATAGGGCCATACGGTACATAGTTTTCAAGTTACAGACTAAGCTAAGCAAAAGTGAACCAGGCCTTTTTACTGTGAAAATGGCACTTTGGGACTGTGAAAGTGACATTTTGGCCCTGTTGTCCCAAACTGCCCCAGCACTTCCCACACTGCTCAAAGTGGCTAGCTTTCATCCCAACACAGTTTATAGGGCCATACGGTACATAGTTTTCAAGTTACAGACTAAGCTAAGCAAAAGTGAACCAGGCCTTTTTACTGTGAAAATGGCACTTTGGGACTGTGAAAGTGACATTTTGGCCCTGTTGTCCCAAACTGCCCCAGCACTTCCCACATTGCTCAAAGTGGCTAGCTTTCATCCCAACACAGTTTATAGGGCCATACGGTACATAGTTTTCAAGTTACAGACTAAGCTAAGCAAAAGTGAACCAGGCCTTTTTACTGTGAAAATGGCACTTTGGGACTGTGAAAGTGACATTTTGGCCCTGTTGTCCCAAACTGCCCCAGCACTTCCCACATTGCTCAAAGTGGCTAGCTTTCATCCCAACACAGTTTATAGGGCCATACGGTACATAGTTTTCAAGTTACAGACTAAGCTAAGCAAAATGAATCTTTTTTTTTTTACTGTGAAAACGGCACTTTGGGACTGTGAAAGTGACATTTTGGCCCTGTTGTCCCAAACTGCCCCAGCACTTCCCACATTGCTCAAAGTGGCTAGCTTTCATCCCAACACAGTTTATAGGGCCATACGGTACATAGTTTTCAAGTTACAGACTAAGCTAAGCAAAAGTGAACCAGGCCTTTTTACTGTGAAAATGGCACTTTGGGACTGTGAAAGTGACATTTTGGCCCTGTTGTCCCAAACTGCCCCAGCACTTCCCACATTGCTCAAAGTGGCTAGCTTTCATCCCAACACAGTTTATAGGGCCATACGGTACATAGTTTTCAAGTTACAGACTAAGCTAAGCAAAAGTGAACCAGGCCTTTTTACTGTGAAAATGGCACTTTGGGACTGTGAAAGTGACATTTTGGCCCTGTTGTCCCAAACTGCCCCAGCACTTCCCACATTGCTCAAAGTGGCTAGCTTTCATCCCAACACAGTTTATAGGGCCATACGGTACATAGTTTTCAAGTTACAGACTAAGCTAAGCAAAAGTGAACCAGGCCTTTTTACTGTGAAAATGGCACTTTGGGACTGTGAAAGTGACATTTTGGCCCTGTTCGTTCCCTGTTGTCCCAAACTGCCCCAGCTCTTGCCACAATGCTCAAAGTGGCTAGCTTTCATCCCAACACAGTTTATAGGGCCATACGGTACATAGTTTTCAAGTTACAGACTAAGCTAAGCAAAAGTGAACCAGGCCTTTTTACTGTGAAAATGGCACTTTGGGACTGTGAAAGTGACATTTTGGCCCTGTTGTCCCAAACTGCCCCAGCACTTCCCACACTGCTCAAAGTGGCTAGCTTTCATCCCAACACAGTTTATAGGGCCATACGGTACATAGTTTTCAAGTTACAGACTAAGCTAAGCAAAAGTGAACCAGGCCTTTTTACTGTGAAAATGGCACTTTGGGACTGTGAAAGTGACATTTTGGCCCTGTTGTCCCAAACTGCCCCAGCACTTCCCACATTGCTCAAAGTGGCTAGCTTTCATCCCAACACAGTTTATAGGGCCATACGGTACATAGTTTTCAAGTTACAGACAAAGCTAAGCAAAATGAATCTTTTTTTTTTTACTGTGAAAACGGCACTTTGGGACTGTGAAAGTGACATTTTGGCCCTGTTGTCCCAAACTGCCCCAGCACTTCCCACATTGCTCAAAGTGGCTAGCTTTCATCCCAACACAGTTTATAGGGCCATACGGTACATAGTTTTCAAGTTACAGACTAAGCTAAGCAAAATGAATCTGTTTTTTTTTACTGTGAAAATGGCACTTTGGGACTGTGAAAGTGACATTTTGGCCCTGTTGTCCCAAACTGCCCCAGCACTTCCCACATTGCTCAAAGTGGCTAGCTTTCATCCCAACACAGTTTATAGGGCCATACGGTACATAGTTTTCAAGTTACAGACTAAGCTAAGCAAAAGTGAACCAGGCCTTTTTACTGTGAAAATGGCACTTTGGGACTGTGAAAGTGACATTTTGGCCCTGTTGTCCCAAACTGCCCCAGCACTTCCCACATTGCTCAAAGTGGCTAGCTTTCATCCCAACACAGTTTATAGGGCCATACGGTACATAGTTTTCAAGTTACAGACTAAGCTAAGCAAAATGAATCTGTTTTTTTTTTACTGTGAAAATGGCACTTTGGGACTGTGAAAGTGACATTTTGGCCCTGTTGTCCCAAACTGCCCCAGCACTTCCCACATTGCTCAAAGTGGCTAGCTTTCATCCCAACACAGTTTATAGGGCCATACGGTACATAGTTTTCAAGTTACAGACTAAGCTAAGCAAAAGTGAACCAGGCCTTTTTACTGTGAAAATGGCACTTTGGGACTGTGAAAGTGACATTTTGGCCCTGTTGTCCCAAACTGCCCCAGCACTTCCCACATTGCTCAAAGTGGCTAGCTTTCATCCCAACACAGTTTATAGGGCCATACGGTACATAGTTTTCAAGTTACAGACTAAGCTAAGCAAAAGTGAACCAGGCCTTTTTACTGTGAAAATGGCACTTTGGGACTGTGAAAGTGACATTTTGGCCCTGTTGTCCCAAACTGCCCCAGCACTTCCCACATTGCTCAAAGTGGCTAGCTTTCATCCCAACACAGTTTATAGGGCCATACGGTACATAGTTTTCAAGTTACAGACTAAGCTAAGCAAAATGAATCTTTTTTTTTTTACTGTGAAAACGGCACTTTGGGACTGTGAAAGTGACATTTTGGCCCTGTTGTCCCAAACTGCCCCAGCACTTCCCACATTGCTCAAAGTGGCTAGCTTTCATCCCAACACAGTTTATAGGGCCATACGGTACATAGTTTTCAAGTTACAGACTAAGCTAAGCAAAAGTGAACCAGGCCTTTTTACTGTGAAAATGGCACTTTGGGACTGTGAAAGTGACATTTTGGCCCTGTTCGTTCCCTGTTGTCCCAAACTGCCCCAGCTCTTGCCACAATGCTCAAAGTGGCTAGCTTTCATCCCAACACAGTTTATAGGGCCATACGGTACATAGTTTTCAAGTTACAGACTAAGCTAAGCAAAAGTGAACCAGGCCTTTTTACTGTGAAAATGGCACTTTGGGACTGTGAAAGTGACATTTTGGCCCTGTTGTCCCAAACTGCCCCAGCACTTCCCACACTGCTCAAAGTGGCTAGCTTTCATCCCAACACAGTTTATAGGGCCATACGGTACATAGTTTTCAAGTTACAGACTAAGCTAAGCAAAAGTGAACCAGGCCTTTTTACTGTGAAAATGGCACTTTGGGACTGTGAAAGTGACATTTTGGCCCTGTTGTCCCAAACTGCCCCAGCACTTCCCACATTGCTCAAAGTGGCTAGCTTTCATCCCAACACAGTTTATAGGGCCATACGGTACATAGTTTTCAAGTTACAGACTAAGCTAAGCAAAAGTGAACCAGGCCTTTTTACTGTGAAAATGGCACTTTGGGACTGTGAAAGTGACATTTTGGCCCTGTTGTCCCAAACTGCCCCAGCACTTCCCACATTGCTCAAAGTGGCTAGCTTTCATCCCAACACAGTTTATAGGGCCATACGGTACATAGTTTTCAAGTTACAGACTAAGCTAAGCAAAATGAATCTTTTTTTTTTTACTGTGAAAACGGCACTTTGGGACTGTGAAAGTGACATTTTGGCCCTGTTGTCCCAAACTGCCCCAGCACTTCCCACATTGCTCAAAGTGGCTAGCTTTCATCCCAACACAGTTTATAGGGCCATACGGTACATAGTTTTCAAGTTACAGACTAAGCTAAGCAAAAGTGAACCAGGCCTTTTTACTGTGAAAATGGCACTTTGGGACTGTGAAAGTGACATTTTGGCCCTGTTGTCCCAAACTGCCCCAGCACTTCCCACATTGCTCAAAGTGGCTAGCTTTCATCCCAACACAGTTTATAGGGCCATACGGTACATAGTTTTCAAGTTACAGACTAAGCTAAGCAAAAGTGAACCAGGCCTTTTTACTGTGAAAATGGCACTTTGGGACTGTGAAAGTGACATTTTGGCCCTGTTGTCCCAAACTGCCCCAGCACTTCCCACATTGCTCAAAGTGGCTAGCTTTCATCCCAACACAGTTTATAGGGCCATACGGTACATAGTTTTCAAGTTACAGACTAAGCTAAGCAAAATGAATCTTTTTTTTTTACTGTGAAAACGGCACTTTGGGACTGTGAAAGTGACATTTTGGCCCTGTTGTCCCAAACTGCCCCAGCACTTCCCACATTGCTCAAAGTGGCTAGCTTTCATCCCAACACAGTTTATAGGGCCATACGGTACATAGTTTTCAAGTTACAGACTAAGCTAAGCAAAATGAATCTTTTTTTTTTACTGTGAAAACGGCACTTTGGGACTGTGAAAGTGACATTTTGGCCCTGTTGTCCCAAACTGCCCCAGCACTTCCCACATTGCTCAAAGTGGCTAGCTTTCATCCCAACACAGTTTATAGGGCCATACGGTACATAGTTTTCAAGTTACAGACTAAGCTAAGCAAAAGTGAACCAGGCCTTTTTACTGTGAAAATGGCACTTTGGGACTGTGAAAGTGACATTTTGGCCCTGTTGTCCAAACTGCCCCAGCACTTCCCACATTGCTCAAAGTGGCTAGCTTTCATCCCAACACAGTTTATAGGGCCATACGGTACATAGTTTTCAAGTTACAGACTAAGCTAAGCAAAAGTGAACCAGGCCTTTTTACTGTGAAAATGGCACTTTGGGACTGTGAAAGTGACATTTTGGCCCTGTTGTCCCAAACTGCCCCAGCACTTCCCACATTGCTCAAAGTGGCTAGCTTTCATCCCAACACAGTTTATAGGGCCATACGGTACATAGTTTTCAAGTTACAGACTAAGCTAAGCAAAAGTGAACCAGGCCTTTTTACTGTGAAAATGGCACTTTGGG
>NW_027666180.1:0-19075 GCF_963924005.1 Protomyctophum bolini
TCCCACATTGCTCAAAGTGGCTAGCTTTCATCCCAACACAGTTTATAGGGCCATACGGTACATAGTTTTCAAGTTACAGACTAAGCTAAGCAAAATGAATCTTTTTTTTTTTACTGTGAAAATGGCACTTTGGGACTGTGAAAGGGTTGGGGTTAGGGTTAGGGTTTTGGCCCTGTTGTCCCAAACTGCCCCAGCACTTCCCACATTGCTCAAAGTGGCTAGCTTTCATCCCAACACAGTTTATAGGGCCATACGGTACATAGTTTTCAAGTTACAGACTAGGCTAAGCAAAATTAATCTTTTTTTTTTTACTGTGAAAATGGCACTTTGGGACTGTGAAAGGGTTAGGGTTAGGGTTAGGGTTTTGGCCCTGTTGTCCCAAACTGCCCCAGCACTTCCCACATTGCTCAAAGTGGCTAGCTTTCATCCCAACACAGTTTATAGGGCCATACGGTACATAGTTTTCAAGTTACAGACTAAGCTAAGCAAAAGTGAACCAGGCCTTTTTACTGTGAAAATGGCACTTTGGGACTGTGAAAGTGACATTTTGGCCCTGTTGTCCCAAACTGCCCCAGCACTTCCCACATTGCTCAAAGTGGCTAGCTTTCATCCCAACACAGTTTATAGGGCCATACGGTACATAGTTTTCAAGTTACAGACTAAGCTAAGCAAAATGAATCTTTTTTTTTTTACTGTGAAAATGGCACTTTGGGACTGTGAAAGGGTTAGGGTTAGGGTTAGGGTTTTGGCCCTGTTGTCCCAAACTGCCCCAGCACTTCCCACATTGCTCAAAGTGGCTAGCTTTCATCCCAACACAGTTTATAGGGCCATACGGTACATAGTTTTCAAGTTACAGACTAAGCTAAGCAAAAGTGAACCAGGCCTTTTTACTGTGAAAATGGCACTTTGGGACTGTGAAAGTGACATTTTGGCCCTGTTGTCCCAAACTGCCCCAGCACTTCCCACATTGCTCAAAGTGGCTAGCTTTCATCCCAACACAGTTTATAGGGCCATACGGTACATAGTTTTCAAGTTACAGACTAAGCTAAGCAAAATGAATCTTTTTTTTTTTACTGTGAAAATGGCACTTTGGGACTGTGAAAGGGTTGGGGTTAGGGTTAGGGTTTTGGCCCTGTTGTCCCAAACTGCCCCAGCACTTCCCACATTGCTCAAAGTGGCTAGCTTTCATCCCAACACAGTTTATAGGGCCATACGGTACATAGTTTTCAAGTTACAGACTAAGCTAAGCAAAAGTGAACCAGGCCTTTTTACTGTGAAAATGGCACTTTGGGACTGTGAAAGTGACATTTTGGCCCTGTTGTCCCAAACTGCCCCAGCACTTCCCACATTGCTCAAAGTGGCTAGCTTTCATCCCAACACAGTTTATAGGGCCATACGGTACATAGTTTTCAAGTTACAGACTAAGCTAAGCAAAATTAATCTTTTTTTTTTTACTGTGAAAATGGCACTTTGGGACTGTGAAAGGGTTAGGGTTAGGGTTAGGGTTTTGGCCCTGTTGTCCCAAACTGCCCCAGCACTTCCCACATTGCTCAAAGTGGCTAGCTTTCATCCCAACACAGTTTATAGGGCCATACGGTACATAGTTTTCAAGTTACAGACTAAGCTAAGCAAAAGTGAACCAGGCCTTTTTACTGTGAAAATGGCACTTTGGGACTGTGAAAGTGACATTTTGGCCCTGTTGTCCCAAACTGCCCCAGCACTTCCCACATTGCTCAAAGTGGCTAGCTTTCATCCCAACACAGTTTATAGGGCCATACGGTACATAGTTTTCAAGTTACAGACTAAGCTAAGCAAAATGAATCTTTTTTTTTTTACTGTGAAAATGGCACTTTGGGACTGTGAAAGGATTAGGGTTAGGGTTAGGGTTTTGGCCCTGTTGTCCCAAACTGCCCCAGCACTTCCCACATTGCTCAAAGTGGCTAGCTTTCATCCCAACACAGTTTATAGGGCCATACGGTACATAGTTTTCAAGTTACAGACTAAGCTAAGCAAAAGTGAACCAGGCCTTTTTACTGTGAAAACGGCACTTTGGGACTGTGAAAGTGACATTTTGGCCCTGTTGTCCCAAACTGCCCCAGCACTTCCCACATTGCTCAAAGTGGCTAGCTTTCATCCCAACACAGTTTATAGGGCCATACGGTACATAGTTTTCAAGTTACAGACTAAGCTAAGCAAAAGTGAACCAGGCCTTTTTACTGTGAAAATGGCACTTTGGGACTGTGAAAGTGACATTTTGGCCCTGTTGTCCCAAACTGCCCCAGCACTTCCCACATTGCTCAAAGTGGCTAGCTTTCATCCCAACACAGTTTATAGGGCCATACGGTACATAGTTTTCAAGTTACAGACTAAGCTAAGCAAAATGAATCTTTTTTTTTTTACTGTGAAAATGGCACTTTGGGACTGTGAAAGGGTTAGGGTTAGGGTTAGGGTTTTGGCCCTGTTGTCCCAAACTGCCCCAGCACTTCCCACATTGCTCAAAGTGGCTAGCTTTCATCCCAACACAGTTTATAGGGCCATACGGTACATAGTTTTCAAGTTACAGACTAAGCTAAGCAAAAGTGAACCAGGCCTTTTTACTGTGAAAACGGCACTTTGGGACTGTGAAAGTGACATTTTGGCCCTGTTGTCCCAAACTGCCCCAGCACTTCCCACATTGCTCAAAGTGGCTAGCTTTCATCCCAACACAGTTTATAGGGCCATACGGTACATAGTTTTCAAGTTACAGACTAAGCTAAGCAAAAGTGAACCAGGCCTTTTTACTGTGAAAATGGCACTTTGGGACTGTGAAAGTGACATTTTGGCCCTGTTGTCCCAAACTGCCCCAGCACTTCCCACATTGCTCAAAGTGGCTAGCTTTCATCCCAACACAGTTTATAGGGCCATACGGTACATAGTTTTCAAGTTACAGACTAAGCTAAGCAAAAGTGAACCAGGCCTTTTTACTGTGAAAACGGCACTTTGGGACTGTGAAAGTGACATTTTGGCCCTGTTGTCCCAAACTGCCCCAGCACTTCCCACATTGCTCAAAGTGGCTAGCTTTCATCCCAACACAGTTTATAGGGCCATACGGTACATAGTTTTCAAGTTACAGACTAAGCTAAGCAAAAGTGAACCAGGCCTTTTTACTGTGAAAATGGCACTTTGGGACTGTGAAAGTGACATTTTGGCCCTGTTGTCCCAAACTGCCCCAGCACTTCCCACATTGCTCAAAGTGGCTAGCTTTCATCCCAACACAGTTTATAGGGCCATACGGTACATAGTTTTCAAGTTACAGACTAAGCTAAGCAAAATGAATCTTTTTTTTTTTACTGTGAAAATGGCACTTTGGGACTGTGAAAGGGTTAGGGTTAGGGTTAGGGTTTTGGCCCTGTTGTCCCAAACTGCCCCAGCACTTCCCACATTGCTCAAAGTGGCTAGCTTTCATCCCAACACAGTTTATAGGGCCATACGGTACATAGTTTTCAAGTTACAGACTAAGCTAAGCAAAAGTGAACCAGGCCTTTTTACTGTGAAAATGGCACTTTGGGACTGTGAAAGTGACATTTTGGCCCTGTTGTCCCAAACTGCCCCAGCACTTCCCACATTGCTCAAAGTGGCTAGCTTTCATCCCAACACAGTTTATAGGGCCATACGGTACATAGTTTTCAAGTTACAGACTAAGCTAAGCAAAATGAATCTTTTTTTTTTTACTGTGAAAATGGCACTTTGGGACTGTGAAAGGATTAGGGTTAGGGTTAGGGTTTTGGCCCTGTTGTCCCAAACTGCCCCAGCACTTCCCACATTGCTCAAAGTGGCTAGCTTTCATCCCAACACAGTTTATAGGGCCATACGGTACATAGTTTTCAAGTTACAGACTAAGCTAAGCAAAAGTGAACCAGGCCTTTTTACTGTGAAAACGGCACTTTGGGACTGTGAAAGTGACATTTTGGCCCTGTTGTCCCAAACTGCCCCAGCACTTCCCACATTGCTCAAAGTGGCTAGCTTTCATCCCAACACAGTTTATAGGGCCATACGGTACATAGTTTTCAAGTTACAGACTAAGCTAAGCAAAAGTGAACCAGGCCTTTTTACTGTGAAAATGGCACTTTGGGACTGTGAAAGTGACATTTTGGCCCTGTTGTCCCAAACTGCCCCAGCACTTCCCACATTGCTCAAAGTGGCTAGCTTTCATCCCAACACAGTTTATAGGGCCATACGGTACATAGTTTTCAAGTTACAGACTAAGCTAAGCAAAATGAATCTTTTTTTTTTTACTGTGAAAATGGCACTTTGGGACTGTGAAAGGGTTAGGGTTAGGGTTAGGGTTTTGGCCCTGTTGTCCCAAACTGCCCCAGCACTTCCCACATTGCTCAAAGTGGCTAGCTTTCATCCCAACACAGTTTATAGGGCCATACGGTACATAGTTTTCAAGTTACAGACTAAGCTAAGCAAAAGTGAACCAGGCCTTTTTACTGTGAAAACGGCACTTTGGGACTGTGAAAGTGACATTTTGGCCCTGTTGTCCCAAACTGCCCCAGCACTTCCCACATTGCTCAAAGTGGCTAGCTTTCATCCCAACACAGTTTATAGGGCCATACGGTACATAGTTTTCAAGTTACAGACTAAGCTAAGCAAAAGTGAACCAGGCCTTTTTACTGTGAAAATGGCACTTTGGGACTGTGAAAGTGACATTTTGGCCCTGTTGTCCCAAACTGCCCCAGCACTTCCCACATTGCTCAAAGTGGCTAGCTTTCATCCCAACACAGTTTATAGGGCCATACGGTACATAGTTTTCAAGTTACAGACTAAGCTAAGCAAAAGTGAACCAGGCCTTTTTACTGTGAAAACGGCACTTTGGGACTGTGAAAGTGACATTTTGGCCCTGTTGTCCCAAACTGCCCCAGCACTTCCCACATTGCTCAAAGTGGCTAGCTTTCATCCCAACACAGTTTATAGGGCCATACGGTACATAGTTTTCAAGTTACAGACTAAGCTAAGCAAAAGTGAACCAGGCCTTTTTACTGTGAAAATGGCACTTTGGGACTGTGAAAGTGACATTTTGGCCCTGTTGTCCCAAACTGCCCCAGCACTTCCCACATTGCTCAAAGTGGCTAGCTTTCATCCCAACACAGTTTATAGGGCCATACGGTACATAGTTTTCAAGTTACAGACTAAGCTAAGCAAAATGAATCTTTTTTTTTTTACTGTGAAAATGGCACTTTGGGACTGTGAAAGGGTTAGGGTTAGGGTTAGGGTTTTGGCCCTGTTGTCCCAAACTGCCCCAGCACTTCCCACATTGCTCAAAGTGGCTAGCTTTCATCCCAACACAGTTTATAGGGCCATACGGTACATAGTTTTCAAGTTACAGACTAAGCTAAGCAAAAGTGAACCAGGCCTTTTTACTGTGAAAATGGCACTTTGGGACTGTGAAAGTGACATTTTGGCCCTGTTGTCCCAAACTGCCCCAGCACTTCCCACATTGCTCAAAGTGGCTAGCTTTCATCCCAACACAGTTTATAGGGCCATACGGTACATAGTTTTCAAGTTACAGACTAAGCTAAGCAAAATGAATCTTTTTTTTTTTACTGTGAAAATGGCACTTTGGGACTGTGAAAGGGTTGGGGTTAGGGTTAGGGTTTTGGCCCTGTTGTCCCAAACTGCCCCAGCACTTCCCACATTGCTCAAAGTGGCTAGCTTTCATCCCAACACAGTTTATAGGGCCATACGGTACATAGTTTTCAAGTTACAGACTAAGCTAAGCAAAATGAATCTTTTTTTTTTTACTGTGAAAATGGCACTTTGGGACTGTGAAAGGGTTAGGGTTAGGGTTAGGGTTTTGGCCCTGTTGTCCCAAACTGCCCCAGCACTTCCCACATTGCTCAAAGTGGCTAGCTTTCATCCCAACACAGTTTATAGGGCCATACGGTACATAGTTTTCAAGTTACAGACTAAGCTAAGCAAAAGTGAACCAGGCCTTTTTACTGTGAAAATGGCACTTTGGGACTGTGAAAGTGACATTTTGGCCCTGTTGTCCCAAACTGCCCCAGCACTTCCCACATTGCTCAAAGTGGCTAGCTTTCATCCCAACACAGTTTATAGGGCCATACGGTACATAGTTTTCAAGTTACAGACTAAGCTAAGCAAAATGAATCTTTTTTTTTTTACTGTGAAAATGGCACTTTGGGACTGTGAAAGGGTTAGGGTTAGGGTTAGGGTTTTGGCCCTGTTGTCCCAAACTGCCCCAGCACTTCCCACATTGCTCAAAGTGGCTAGCTTTCATCCCAACACAGTTTATAGGGCCATACGGTACATAGTTTTCAAGTTACAGACTAAGCTAAGCAAAAGTGAACCAGGCCTTTTTACTGTGAAAATGGCACTTTGGGACTGTGAAAGTGACATTTTGGCCCTGTTGTCCCAAACTGCCCCAGCACTTCCCACATTGCTCAAAGTGGCTAGCTTTCATCCCAACACAGTTTATAGGGCCATACGGTACATAGTTTTCAAGTTACAGACTAAGCTAAGCAAAATTAATCTTTTTTTTTTTACTGTGAAAATGGCACTTTGGGACTGTGAAAGGGTTGGGGTTAGGGTTAGGGTTTTGGCCCTGTTGTCCCAAACTGCCCCAGCACTTCCCACATTGCTCAAAGTGGCTAGCTTTCATCCCAACACAGTTTATAGGGCCATACGGTACATAGTTTTCAAGTTACAGACTAAGCTAAGCAAAATTAATCTTTTTTTTTTTACTGTGAAAATGGCACTTTGGGACTGTGAAAGGGTTAGGGTTAGGGTTTTGGCCCTGTTGTCCCAAACTGCCCCAGCACTTCCCACATTGCTCAAAGTGGCTAGCTTTCATCCCAACACAGTTTATAGGGCCATACGGTACATAGTTTTCAAGTTACAGACTAAGCTAAGCAAAAGTGAACCAGGCCTTTTTACTGTGAAAACGGCACTTTGGGACTGTGAAAGTGACATTTTGGCCCTGTTGTCCCAAACTGCCCCAGCACTTCCCACATTGCTCAAAGTGGCTAGCTTTCATCCCAACACAGTTTATAGGGCCATACGGTACATAGTTTTCAAGTTACAGACTAAGCTAAGCAAAAGTGAACCAGGCCTTTTTACTGTGAAAATGGCACTTTGGGACTGTGAAAGTGACATTTTGGCCCTGTTGTCCCAAACTGCCCCAGCACTTCCCACATTGCTCAAAGTGGCTAGCTTTCATCCCAACACAGTTTATAGGGCCATACGGTACATAGTTTTCAAGTTACAGACTAAGCTAAGCAAAATGAATCTTTTTTTTTTTACTGTGAAAATGGCACTTTGGGACTGTGAAAGGGTTAGGGTTAGGGTTAGGGTTTTGGCCCTGTTGTCCCAAACTGCCCCAGCACTTCCCACATTGCTCAAAGTGGCTAGCTTTCATCCCAACACAGTTTATAGGGCCATACGGTACATAGTTTTCAAGTTACAGACTAAGCTAAGCAAAAGTGAACCAGGCCTTTTTACTGTGAAAACGGCACTTTGGGACTGTGAAAGTGACATTTTGGCCCTGTTGTCCCAAACTGCCCCAGCACTTCCCACATTGCTCAAAGTGGCTAGCTTTCATCCCAACACAGTTTATAGGGCCATACGGTACATAGTTTTCAAGTTACAGACTAAGCTAAGCAAAAGTGAACCAGGCCTTTTTACTGTGAAAATGGCACTTTGGGACTGTGAAAGTGACATTTTGGCCCTGTTGTCCCAAACTGCCCCAGCACTTCCCACATTGCTCAAAGTGGCTAGCTTTCATCCCAACACAGTTTATAGGGCCATACGGTACATAGTTTTCAAGTTACAGACTAAGCTAAGCAAAAGTGAACCAGGCCTTTTTACTGTGAAAACGGCACTTTGGGACTGTGAAAGTGACATTTTGGCCCTGTTGTCCCAAACTGCCCCAGCACTTCCCACATTGCTCAAAGTGGCTAGCTTTCATCCCAACACAGTTTATAGGGCCATACGGTACATAGTTTTCAAGTTACAGACTAAGCTAAGCAAAAGTGAACCAGGCCTTTTTACTGTGAAAATGGCACTTTGGGACTGTGAAAGTGACATTTTGGCCCTGTTGTCCCAAACTGCCCCAGCACTTCCCACATTGCTCAAAGTGGCTAGCTTTCATCCCAACACAGTTTATAGGGCCATACGGTACATAGTTTTCAAGTTACAGACTAAGCTAAGCAAAATGAATCTTTTTTTTTTTACTGTGAAAATGGCACTTTGGGACTGTGAAAGGGTTAGGGTTAGGGTTAGGGTTTTGGCCCTGTTGTCCCAAACTGCCCCAGCACTTCCCACATTGCTCAAAGTGGCTAGCTTTCATCCCAACACAGTTTATAGGGCCATACGGTACATAGTTTTCAAGTTACAGACTAAGCTAAGCAAAAGTGAACCAGGCCTTTTTACTGTGAAAACGGCACTTTGGGACTGTGAAAGTGACATTTTGGCCCTGTTGTCCCAAACTGCCCCAGCACTTCCCACATTGCTCAAAGTGGCTAGCTTTCATCCCAACACAGTTTATAGGGCCATACGGTACATAGTTTTCAAGTTACAGACTAAGCTAAGCAAAAGTGAACCAGGCCTTTTTACTGTGAAAATGGCACTTTGGGACTGTGAAAGTGACATTTTGGCCCTGTTGTCCCAAACTGCCCCAGCACTTCCCACATTGCTCAAAGTGGCTAGCTTTCATCCCAACACAGTTTATAGGGCCATACGGTACATAGTTTTCAAGTTACAGACTAAGCTAAGCAAAAGTGAACCAGGCCTTTTTACTGTGAAAACGGCACTTTGGGACTGTGAAAGTGACATTTTGGCCCTGTTGTCCCAAACTGCCCCAGCACTTCCCACATTGCTCAAAGTGGCTAGCTTTCATCCCAACACAGTTTATAGGGCCATACGGTACATAGTTTTCAAGTTACAGACTAAGCTAAGCAAAAGTGAACCAGGCCTTTTTACTGTGAAAATGGCACTTTGGGACTGTGAAAGTGACATTTTGGCCCTGTTGTCCCAAACTGCCCCAGCACTTCCCACATTGCTCAAAGTGGCTAGCTTTCATCCCAACACAGTTTATAGGGCCATACGGTACATAGTTTTCAAGTTACAGACTAAGCTAAGCAAAAGTGAACCAGGCCTTTTTACTGTGAAAACGGCACTTTGGGACTGTGAAAGTGACATTTTGGCCCTGTTGTCCCAAACTGCCCCAGCACTTCCCACATTGCTCAAAGTGGCTAGCTTTCATCCCAACACAGTTTATAGGGCCATACGGTACATAGTTTTCAAGTTACAGACTAAGCTAAGCAAAAGTGAACCAGGCCTTTTTACTGTGAAAATGGCACTTTGGGACTGTGAAAGTGACATTTTGGCCCTGTTGTCCCAAACTGCCCCAGCACTTCCCACATTGCTCAAAGTGGCTAGCTTTCATCCCAACACAGTTTATAGGGCCATACGGTACATAGTTTTCAAGTTACAGACTAAGCTAAGCAAAATGAATCTTTTTTTTTTACTGTGAAAATGGCACTTTGGGACTGTGAAAGGGTTAGGGTTAGGGTTAGGGTTTTGGCCCTGTTGTCCCAAACTGCCCCAGCACTTCCCACATTGCTCAAAGTGGCTAGCTTTCATCCCAACACAGTTTATAGGGCCATACGGTACATAGTTTTCAAGTTACAGACTAAGCTAAGCAAAAGTGAACCAGGCCTTTTTACTGTGAAAATGGCACTTTGGGACTGTGAAAGTGACATTTTGGCCCTGTTGTCCCAAACTGCCCCAGCACTTCCCACATTGCTCAAAGTGGCTAGCTTTCATCCCAACACAGTTTATAGGGCCATACGGTACATAGTTTTCAAGTTACAGACTAAGCTAAGCAAAATGAATCTTTTTTTTTTACTGTGAAAATGGCACTTTGGGACTGTGAAAGGATTAGGGTTAGGGTTAGGGTTTTGGCCCTGTTGTCCCAAACTGCCCCAGCACTTCCCACATTGCTCAAAGTGGCTAGCTTTCATCCCAACACAGTTTATAGGGCCATACGGTACATAGTTTTCAAGTTACAGACTAAGCTAAGCAAAAGTGAACCAGGCCTTTTTACTGTGAAAACGGCACTTTGGGACTGTGAAAGTGACATTTTGGCCCTGTTGTCCCAAACTGCCCCAGCACTTCCCACATTGCTCAAAGTGGCTAGCTTTCATCCCAACACAGTTTATAGGGCCATACGGTACATAGTTTTCAAGTTACAGACTAAGCTAAGCAAAAGTGAACCAGGCCTTTTTACTGTGAAAATGGCACTTTGGGACTGTGAAAGTGACATTTTGGCCCTGTTGTCCCAAACTGCCCCAGCACTTCCCACATTGCTCAAAGTGGCTAGCTTTCATCCCAACACAGTTTATAGGGCCATACGGTACATAGTTTTCAAGTTACAGACTAAGCTAAGCAAAATGAATCTTTTTTTTTTTACTGTGAAAATGGCACTTTGGGACTGTGAAAGGGTTAGGGTTAGGGTTAGGGTTTTGGCCCTGTTGTCCCAAACTGCCCCAGCACTTCCCACATTGCTCAAAGTGGCTAGCTTTCATCCCAACACAGTTTATAGGGCCATACGGTACATAGTTTTCAAGTTACAGACTAAGCTAAGCAAAAGTGAACCAGGCCTTTTTACTGTGAAAACGGCACTTTGGGACTGTGAAAGTGACATTTTGGCCCTGTTGTCCCAAACTGCCCCAGCACTTCCCACATTGCTCAAAGTGGCTAGCTTTCATCCCAACACAGTTTATAGGGCCATACGGTACATAGTTTTCAAGTTACAGACTAAGCTAAGCAAAAGTGAACCAGGCCTTTTTACTGTGAAAATGGCACTTTGGGACTGTGAAAGTGACATTTTGGCCCTGTTGTCCCAAACTGCCCCAGCACTTCCCACATTGCTCAAAGTGGCTAGCTTTCATCCCAACACAGTTTATAGGGCCATACGGTACATAGTTTTCAAGTTACAGACTAAGCTAAGCAAAAGTGAACCAGGCCTTTTTACTGTGAAAACGGCACTTTGGGACTGTGAAAGTGACATTTTGGCCCTGTTGTCCCAAACTGCCCCAGCACTTCCCACATTGCTCAAAGTGGCTAGCTTTCATCCCAACACAGTTTATAGGGCCATACGGTACATAGTTTTCAAGTTACAGACTAAGCTAAGCAAAAGTGAACCAGGCCTTTTTACTGTGAAAATGGCACTTTGGGACTGTGAAAGTGACATTTTGGCCCTGTTGTCCCAAACTGCCCCAGCACTTCCCACATTGCTCAAAGTGGCTAGCTTTCATCCCAACACAGTTTATAGGGCCATACGGTACATAGTTTTCAAGTTACAGACTAAGCTAAGCAAAAGTGAACCAGGCCTTTTTACTGTGAAAACGGCACTTTGGGACTGTGAAAGTGACATTTTGGCCCTGTTGTCCCAAACTGCCCCAGCACTTCCCACATTGCTCAAAGTGGCTAGCTTTCATCCCAACACAGTTTATAGGGCCATACGGTACATAGTTTTCAAGTTACAGACTAAGCTAAGCAAAAGTGAACCAGGCCTTTTTACTGTGAAAATGGCACTTTGGGACTGTGAAAGTGACATTTTGGCCCTGTTGTCCCAAACTGCCCCAGCACTTCCCACATTGCTCAAAGTGGCTAGCTTTCATCCCAACACAGTTTATAGGGCCATACGGTACATAGTTTTCAAGTTACAGACTAAGCTAAGCAAAATGAATCTTTTTTTTTTTACTGTGAAAATGGCACTTTGGGACTGTGAAAGGGTTAGGGTTAGGGTTAGGGTTTTGGCCCTGTTGTCCCAAACTGCCCCAGCACTTCCCACATTGCTCAAAGTGGCTAGCTTTCATCCCAACACAGTTTATAGGGCCATACGGTACATAGTTTTCAAGTTACAGACTAAGCTAAGCAAAAGTGAACCAGGCCTTTTTACTGTGAAAATGGCACTTTGGGACTGTGAAAGTGACATTTTGGCCCTGTTGTCCCAAACTGCCCCAGCACTTCCCACATTGCTCAAAGTGGCTAGCTTTCATCCCAACACAGTTTATAGGGCCATACGGTACATAGTTTTCAAGTTACAGACTAAGCTAAGCAAAATGAATCTTTTTTTTTTTTACTGTGAAAATGGCACTTTGGGACTGTGAAAGGGTTGGGGTTAGGGTTAGGGTTTTGGCCCTGTTGTCCCAAACTGCCCCAGCACTTCCCACATTGCTCAAAGTGGCTAGCTTTCATCCCAACACAGTTTATAGGGCCATACGGTACATAGTTTTCAAGTTACAGACTAAGCTAAGCAAAATGAATCTTTTTTTTTTTACTGTGAAAATGGCACTTTGGGACTGTGAAAGGGTTAGGGTTAGGGTTAGGGTTTTGGCCCTGTTGTCCCAAACTGCCCCAGCACTTCCCACATTGCTCAAAGTGGCTAGCTTTCATCCCAACACAGTTTATAGGGCCATACGGTACATAGTTTTCAAGTTACAGACTAAGCTAAGCAAAAGTGAACCAGGCCTTTTTACTGTGAAAATGGCACTTTGGGACTGTGAAAGTGACATTTTGGCCCTGTTGTCCCAAACTGCCCCAGCACTTCCCACATTGCTCAAAGTGGCTAGCTTTCATCCCAACACAGTTTATAGGGCCATACGGTACATAGTTTTCAAGTTACAGACTAAGCTAAGCAAAATGAATCTTTTTTTTTTTACTGTGAAAATGGCACTTTGGGACTGTGAAAGGGTTAGGGTTAGGGTTAGGGTTTTGGCCCTGTTGTCCCAAACTGCCCCAGCACTTCCCACATTGCTCAAAGTGGCTAGCTTTCATCCCAACACAGTTTATAGGGCCATACGGTACATAGTTTTCAAGTTACAGACTAAGCTAAGCAAAAGTGAACCAGGCCTTTTTACTGTGAAAATGGCACTTTAGGACTGTGAAAGTGACATTTTGGCCCTGTTGTCCCAAACTGCCCCAGCACTTCCCACATTGCTCAAAGTGGCTAGCTTTCATCCCAACACAGTTTATAGGGCCATACGGTACATAGTTTTCAAGTTACAGACTAAGCTAAGCAAAATTAATCTTTTTTTTTTTACTGTGAAAATGGCACTTTGGGACTGTGAAAGGGTTGGGGTTAGGGTTAGGGTTTTGGCCCTGTTGTCCCAAACTGCCCCAGCACTTCCCACATTGCTCAAAGTGGCTAGCTTTCATCCCAACACAGTTTATAGGGCCATACGGTACATAGTTTTCAAGTTACAGACTAAGCTAAGCAAAATTAATCTTTTTTTTTTTACTGTGAAAATGGCACTTTGGGACTGTGAAAGGGTTAGGGTTAGGGTTTTGGCCCTGTTGTCCCAAACTGCCCCAGCACTTCCCACATTGCTCAAAGTGGCTAGCTTTCATCCCAACACAGTTTATAGGGCCATACGGTACATAGTTTTCAAGTTACAGACTAAGCTAAGCAAAAGTGAACCAGGCCTTTTTACTGTGAAAATGGCACTTTGGGACTGTGAAAGTGACATTTTGGCCCTGTTGTCCCAAACTGCCCCAGCACTTCCCACATTGCTCAAAGTGGCTAGCTTTCATCCCAACACAGTTTATAGGGCCATACGGTACATAGTTTTCAAGTTACAGACTAAGCTAAGCAAAATGAATCTTTTTTTTTTTACTGTGAAAATGGCACTTTGGGACTGTGAAAGGGTTGGGGTTAGGGTTAGGGTTTTGGCCCTGTTGTCCCAAACTGCCCCAGCACTTCCCACATTGCTCAAAGTGGCTAGCTTTCATCCCAACACAGTTTATAGGGCCATACGGTACATAGTTTTCAAGTTACAGACTAAGCTAAGCAAAATGAATCTTTTTTTTTTTACTGTGAAAATGGCACTTTGGGACTGTGAAAGGGTTAGGGTTAGGGTTAGGGTTTTGGCCCTGTTGTCCCAAACTGCCCCAGCACTTCCCACATTGCTCAAAGTGGCTAGCTTTCATCCCAACACAGTTTATAGGGCCATACGGTACATAGTTTTCAAGTTACAGACTAAGCTAAGCAAAAGTGAACCAGGCCTTTTTACTGTGAAAATGGCACTTTGGGACTGTGAAAGTGACATTTTGGCCGTGTTGTCCCAAACTGCCCCAGCACTTCCCACATTGCTCAAAGTGGCTAGCTTTCATCCCAACACAGTTTATAGGGCCATACGGTACATAGTTTTCAAGTTACAGACTAAGCTAAGCAAAATGAATCTTTTTTTTTTTACTGTGAAAATGGCACTTTGGGACTGTGAAAGGGTTGGGGTTAGGGTTAGGGTTTTGGCCCTGTTGTCCCAAACTGCCCCAGCACTTCCCACATTGCTCAAAGTGGCTAGCTTTCATCCCAACACAGTTTATAGGGCCATACGGTACATAGTTTTCAAGTTACAGACTAAGCTAAGCAAAATGAATCTTTTTTTTTTTACTGTGAAAATGGCACTTTGGGACTGTGAAAGGGTTAGGGTTAGGGTTAGGGTTTTGGCCCTGTTGTCCCAAACTGCCCCAGCACTTCCCACATTGCTCAAAGTGGCTAGCTTTCATCCCAACACAGTTTATAGGGCCATACGGTACATAGTTTTCAAGTTACAGACTAAGCTAAGCAAAAGTGAACCAGGCCTTTTTACTGTGAAAATGGCACTTTGGGACTGTGAAAGTGACATTTTGGCCGTGTTGTCCCAAACTGCCCCAGCACTTCCCACATTGCTCAAAGTGGCTAGCTTTCATCCCAACACAGTTTATAGGGCCATACGGTACATAGTTTTCAAGTTACAGACTAAGCTAAGCAAAATGAATCTTTTTTTTTTTACTGTGAAAATGGCACTTTGGGACTGTGAAAGGGTTGGGGTTAGGGTTAGGGTTTTGGCCCTGTTGTCCCAAACTGCCCCAGCACTTCCCACATTGCTCAAAGTGGCTAGCTTTCATCCCAACACAGTTTATAGGGCCATACGGTACATAGTTTTCAAGTTACAGACTAAGCTAAGCAAAAGTGAACCAGGCCTTTTTACTGTGAAAATGGCACTTTGGGACTGTGAAAGTGACATTTTGGCCCTGTTGTCCCAAACTGCCCCAGCACTTCCCACATTGCTCAAAGTGGCTAGCTTTCATCCCAACACAGTTTATAGGGCCATACGGTACATAGTTTTCAAGTTACAGACTAAGCTAAGCAAAATTAATCTTTTTTTTTTACTGTGAAAATGGCACTTTGGGACTGTGAAAGGGTTGGGGTTAGGGTTAGGGTTTTGGCCCTGTTGTCCCAAACTGCCCCAGCACTTCCCACATTGCTCAAAGTGGCTAGCTTTCATCCCAACACAGTTTATAGGGCCATACGGTACATAGTTTTCAAGTTACAGACTAAGCTAAGCAAAAGTGAACCAGGCCTTTTTACTGTGAAAATGGCACTTTGGGACTGTGAAAGTGACATTTTGGCCCTGTTGTCCCAAACTGCCCCAGCACTTCCCACATTGCTCAAAGTGGCTAGCTTTCATCCCAACACAGTTTATAGGGCCATACGGTACATAGTTTTCAAGTTACAGACTAAGCTAAGCAAAAGTGAACCAGGCCTTTTTACTGTGAAAACGGCACTTTGGGACTGTGAAAGTGACATTTTGGCCCTGTTGTCCCAAACTGCCCCAGCACTTCCCACATTGCTCAAAGTGGCTAGCTTTCATCCCAACACAGTTTATAGGGCCATACGGTACATAGTTTTCAAGTTACAGACTAAGCTAAGCAAAAGTGAACCAGGCCTTTTTACTGTGAAAATGGCACTTTGGGACTGTGAAAGTGACATTTTGGCCCTGTTGTCCCAAACTGCCCCAGCACTTCCCACATTGCTCAAAGTGGCTAGCTTTCATCCCAACACAGTTTATAGGGCCATACGGTACATAGTTTTCAAGTTACAGACTAAGCTAAGCAAAATGAATCTTTTTTTTTTTACTGTGAAAATGGCACTTTGGGACTGTGAAAGGGTTAGGGTTAGGGTTAGGGTTTTGGCCCTGTTGTCCCAAACTGCCCCAGCACTTCCCACATTGCTCAAAGTGGCTAGCTTTCATCCCAACACAGTTTATAGGGCCATACGGTACATAGTTTTCAAGTTACAGACTAAGCTAAGCAAAAGTGAACCAGGCCTTTTTACTGTGAAAATGGCACTTTGGGACTGTGAAAGTGACATTTTGGCCCTGTTGTCCCAAACTGCCCCAGCACTTCCCACATTGCTCAAAGTGGCTAGCTTTCATCCCAACACAGTTTATAGGGCCATACGGTACATAGTTTTCAAGTTACAGACTAAGCTAAGCAAAATGAATCTTTTTTTTTTTACTGTGAAAATGGCACTTTGGGACTGTGAAAGGATTAGGGTTAGGGTTAGGGTTTTGGCCCTGTTGTCCCAAACTGCCCCAGCACTTCCCACATTGCTCAAAGTGGCTAGCTTTCATCCCAACACAGTTTATAGGGCCATACGGTACATAGTTTTCAAGTTACAGACTAAGCTAAGCAAAAGTGAACCAGGCCTTTTTACTGTGAAAACGGCACTTTGGGACTGTGAAAGTGACATTTTGGCCCTGTTGTCCCAAACTGCCCCAGCACTTCCCACATTGCTCAAAGTGGCTAGCTTTCATCCCAACACAGTTTATAGGGCCATACGGTACATAGTTTTCAAGTTACAGACTAAGCTAAGCAAAAGTGAACCAGGCCTTTTTACTGTGAAAATGGCACTTTGGGACTGTGAAAGTGACATTTTGGCCCTGTTGTCCCAAACTGCCCCAGCACTTCCCACATTGCTCAAAGTGGCTAGCTTTCATCCCAACACAGTTTATAGGGCCATACGGTACATAGTTTTCAAGTTACAGACTAAGCTAAGCAAAATGAATCTTTTTTTTTTTACTGTGAAAATGGCACTTTGGGACTGTGAAAGGGTTAGGGTTAGGGTTAGGGTTTTGGCCCTGTTGTCCCAAACTGCCCCAGCACTTCCCACATTGCTCAAAGTGGCTAGCTTTCATCCCAACACAGTTTATAGGGCCATACGGTACATAGTTTTCAAGTTACAGACTAAGCTAAGCAAAAGTGAACCAGGCCTTTTTACTGTGAAAACGGCACTTTGGGACTGTGAAAGTGACATTTTGGCCCTGTTGTCCCAAACTGCCCCAGCACTTCCCACATTGCTCAAAGTGGCTAGCTTTCATCCCAACACAGTTTATAGGGCCATACGGTACATAGTTTTCAAGTTACAGACTAAGCTAAGCAAAAGTGAACCAGGCCTTTTTACTGTGAAAATGGCACTTTGGGACTGTGAAAGTGACATTTTGGCCCTGTTGTCCCAAACTGCCCCAGCACTTCCCACATTGCTCAAAGTGGCTAGCTTTCATCCCAACACAGTTTATAGGGCCATACGGTACATAGTTTTCAAGTTACAGACTAAGCTAAGCAAAAGTGAACCAGGCCTTTTTACTGTGAAAACGGCACTTTGGGACTGTGAAAGTGACATTTTGGCCCTGTTGTCCCAAACTGCCCCAGCACTTCCCACATTGCTCAAAGTGGCTAGCTTTCATCCCAACACAGTTTATAGGGCCATACGGTACATAGTTTTCAAGTTACAGACTAAGCTAAGCAAAAGTGAACCAGGCCTTTTTACTGTGAAAATGGCACTTTGGGACTGTGAAAGTGACATTTTGGCCCTGTTGTCCCAAACTGCCCCAGCACTTCCCACATTGCTCAAAGTGGCTAGCTTTCATCCCAACACAGTTTATAGGGCCATACGGTACATAGTTTTCAAGTTACAGACTAAGCTAAGCAAAAGTGAACCAGGCCTTTTTACTGTGAAAACGGCACTTTGGGACTGTGAAAGTGACATTTTGGCCCTGTTGTCCCAAACTGCCCCAGCACTTCCCACATTGCTCAAAGTGGCTAGCTTTCATCCCAACACAGTTTATAGGGCCATACGGTACATAGTTTTCAAGTTACAGACTAAGCTAAGCAAAAGTGAACCAGGCCTTTTTACTGTGAAAATGGCACTTTGGGACTGTGAAAGTGACATTTTGGCCCTGTTGTCCCAAACTGCCCCAGCACTTCCCACATTGCTCAAAGTGGCTAGCTTTCATCCCAACACAGTTTATAGGGCCATACGGTACATAGTTTTCAAGTTACAGACTAAGCTAAGCAAAATGAATCTTTTTTTTTTTACTGTGAAAATGGCACTTTGGGACTGTGAAAGGGTTAGGGTTAGGGTTAGGGTTTTGGCCCTGTTGTCCCAAACTGCCCCAGCACTTCCCACATTGCTCAAAGTGGCTAGCTTTCATCCCAACACAGTTTATAGGGCCATACGGTACATAGTTTTCAAGTTACAGACTAAGCTAAGCAAAAGTGAACCAGGCCTTTTTACTGTGAAAATGGCACTTTGGGACTGTGAAAGTGACATTTTGGCCCTGTTGTCCCAAACTGCCCCAGCACTTCCCACATTGCTCAAAGTGGCTAGCTTTCATCCCAACACAGTTTATAGGGCCATACGGTACATAGTTTTCAAGTTACAGACTAAGCTAAGCAAAATGAATCTTTTTTTTTTTTACTGTGAAAATGGCACTTTGGGACTGTGAAAGGGTTGGGGTTAGGGTTAGGGTTTTGGCCCTGTTGTCCCAAACTGCCCCAGCACTTCCCACATTGCTCAAAGTGGCTAGCTTTCATCCCAACACAGTTTATAGGGCCATACGGTACATAGTTTTCAAGTTACAGACTAAGCTAAGCAAAATGAATCTTTTTTTTTTTACTGTGAAAATGGCACTTTGGGACTGTGAAAGGGTTAGGGTTAGGGTTAGGGTTTTGGCCCTGTTGTCCCAAACTGCCCCAGCACTTCCCACATTGCTCAAAGTGGCTAGCTTTCATCCCAACACAGTTTATAGGGCCATACGGTACATAGTTTTCAAGTTACAGACTAAGCTAAGCAAAAGTGAACCAGGCCTTTTTACTGTGAAAATGGCACTTTGGGACTGTGAAAGTGACATTTTGGCCCTGTTGTCCCAAACTGCCCCAGCACTTCCCACATTGCTCAAAGTGG